>NW_013952606.1:790167-795462 GCF_001266775.1 Austrofundulus limnaeus
TTTTCTCATTTTAGTATTTTTTTTCTCCTTCAGATTAGTACATTTTAGCTACAATTTTGCTACTTTAAGCTTATAGCTATGATTCTACCAATTTAATTTATTTTCCCAACATTGGTTTTGCTTATTTTAGCATCAAGCTATAGCTAATTGTAGGTAATTATTTTCAGTGTTATTTTTTGTTTTTTTGTGGTTTTGCTTATGATTTAGTCAATTTTAGCTTTTAGCTTCAGTTTTTTCCTCATTGTAGTTTTTCCTCCTTCAGATTAGTAAAATTTAGCTACAATTTAGCAAATTTAAGGTTTTAGTTGTGATTTTGTTAATTTTTGCTTCAACTACAGTTTTGTTACTTTTATGTTTTACCTGTGATTTTGTAAGTTTTGACTCATTATCGTCAGTTTTTCACACATTCGGCACAGCTCTGCAAATGTGTTAGTTTTGCTAATTGAAGCTTTAGCTGTGGTTTTGCTAATGTTAGCTTTCAAGTAAGATTTTTGTAAATTTAATTTTCTAGCCACAGTTTTGCTCCCTCACCCGCCCCCCGCAATAGTGAAGGATTTTATTTCTTGTAGTTGTGCAAATTTTACCATCTAGCTACAGTTTGGCTAATCTTACATTTTTAGGTTTTAGCTTCATTTTCTATTGTTTTGCTTATTTTAGCTATAGTTTTAATCACTTCAGTTTTTGTTTTTCGTTAGTTTTGGTTTGTTGTGTTTTAGCTTCATTTTAGCCCATTCTGCTCATTTGATTGTTGCCACTTTAACAACGACTTGTTTTTATCAGTTTCAATAGATTTGGGCAGCTCTCAGCGCTCACACTGTGTTGTCCTAATTTTACTAAAACATGAGTTTGATTTAAACATACTCGATGAATTGATGTTGCTGTCTGTTTGGGTGGGTGAACGTAGCTCCTCCGACGTGTCCCGGAGACCTGGTTTACATAGAAGACGGTCCTGCCTTCACTCCCAGCTGCTCCAATCAAAACTCCAGAACCACCAACCAGGAGAGCACCAGCACCTGTGTCTGCCCACAAGGTAAAAACTGTCAGAAACTGTTGAAGGATGCTGCCTGTGTGCTTGTTAAACACTTGACACCTGGTTGCAGGTAAGGTTCTGAATGACAGCGCTGATGGATACCGGTGTGTGAGTCCGCCCATGTGTCCCTGCCTCTTCGGGGACCTGACCTACAAAAATGGTTCTACACGGAGCACCAAGTGTCAGACATGGTGAGAGGGCGGGAATTTTAAACATACATCCCCATTTTTATGAAACCTTTTGAAAAATTCACACAATGCTAAATCCCAGTTGTGCGTTTGGTTAATTCCCTTTGACTTATGTTAGCTCCAAGTGCTAAAAAAATGAGTCAAAACCCATCGCAGAAACAGCTTAGGTCAGCTCTTCTTAATGTGGTAAATTAAAAAAAATAAGTCAAATTTATTAAATATGTTTCTGTTATGAACAGTTAATATTTTATAAATAAACTCTTTCTCCAAATWAARTTTGTTAAMAAAGCTATTTCTGACCAAACTAGCRAGCTAATGGCTAGCTAATCATTTAGCTTACTTAGCTCGTCAGTTAGCCGAGTCATTAGCCTTGTTAGCCAAAAACAATTAGGAWTGCTGCCATTTTAAAATAACTACAGTGTCAATAGTCACATACAAGGTAAAGAAAATTGTATTTTACAAACGTTTATATTGTCAGTTTTTGGATTACTCAAGTATTTACATAGAATAGACTCAGAATTTTACGGGGCGTGTTTTGTTAGCACAAATAGCGGCTGAAGCTAATCTAAATAGAAGAAGCCTGGGGCACTTCCTGTTGAAATTAAACAATTTTAAACGAGCAGAAGAGTAAACTTTTATAAAAGTGTCCTTGCATGAACATGTATGAACATTTTTTCATGCTGTAATAAATGACAAGGGTCTTTAAATAGTTACTTAGCCATGTTTGTTGCTTTCAGCATTAACCTAACGGTTGAGAAAACTTAACCAACATTTCTGGTTTTAATCTCTACTTACGGAGTCGTGGCTGCAACAAGACCGGAGATGAACAAAAGGGATTAAATTTTTAACTTAAATTGTGTTTTCTGTTCTCAGTCTGTGTAATGATGGAACTTGGCAGTGCTCTGAAAACCAGTGCCCCCCCAGATGCATCATTGAAGGCCAGTTTGTAACAACGTACGATGGCAAACAGTATGCTGTTCCTGGTAAATGTGCATATATGGCCTCACAGGTAAGACTTTTGTCTCCTGGATTGATGTTGGGCAAAATCGTATCATGTGCATCTAATCATCAGAAAAACTGCCACCAATTCATGTTTGGCACTTTGTGAGTACTATGATCAGTGGCTTTTATGATGTGGCACAGTGCTATTGCTAACTTGGAGCTAATGTTTACTTGGAACTAATGGTAACTCGGAGCTAACCCTAATGTTTACATAGAGCTAATTTTAAGGCGGAGCTAACACTAATGCTAACATAGATGTAATTTTAATGTGGAGCTAACATTAATGCTAACATAGAGCTAATTCTAATGCGGAGCTAACACTAATGCTAACAGTTATTTGTAATGTGGAGGTAACACTAATGCTAACATAGCTAATTCTAATGCGGAGCTAACACTAATGCTAACAGTTATTTCCAATGTGGAGGTAACACTAATGCTAACATAGTTAATTCTAATGCGGAGCTAACACTAATGCTAACTTGGAGCTAATGSTAACTTGGAGCTAAMCCTAATGCTTACAAAGAGCTAATTCTAATGTGGAGCTAACACAATGTTAACTTAGAGCTAATGGTAACTTGGAGCTAATGGTAACTTGGAGCTAACACTAATGCCAACTTAGAGCTAACGGTAACTCAGAGCTAACACTAATGTGGAGCTAACACTAATGCCAACATAGAGCTAATTTTAATGTGGAGCTAACACTAATGCTAACATAGAGCTAATTTTAATGTGAAGCTAACACTAATGCTAACATAGAGCTAATTTTAATGTGGAGCTAACACTAATGCTAACATAGAGCTAATTTTAATGTGGAGCTAACACTAATGCTAACTTGGAGCTAACACAGACACAGGGGTAACACTTAGCATGGAGCTAACACTAACATGGCTCTAATGTAACACTAATCTGGAGCTATCACTAAAACAGGGCTAAAACTAATGCTAACGTGGAGCTAATACTAACCTGGAGCTTACTTTAATACAGAGCTAACGTTAAGGCATTGCTAACATTACAAACATGTTAAAAAACCTGAAATACCATCATAAACATAATTGTCATATATTCATTGTTATTGGCTAAATGTCACAATCATGATTTTTTTTTTTTTTGCCAGCATTACCCAACCTTATCCTGGGGTCTACATCTATTAGCATTAATTCTAACAGGATAATTTTCTCTGCAGGGGTTAAACTGGACAATAAAAATTGAGTTTTCTGATAAAGAACCGTCCCTGAAAACCATAACGTTCCAGATCTTTCAGGTACAAACARCCATACGTGATATTATCCATCTGTCAGGATTAATTTTAGGTGGATAAAGATGTAATTCACTGCATCTTGTTGCATTTTTAGGAAATTTATACTTTTACAAACAGTCTGGTTAAAATTGGAGACGAGGAGATCACAGAGCTTTATCAGTCTGGTAAGAAGATCTGATTTTTTTAGCCATGTTTTATTCATAACGATTTAATTTTCCCTTAATTACATGACTTATAAAACTTTAACCCCTGACAGATCACGCCCTGGTTTTCTGGCAGTCCTCGATGTACGTTGAAGTTCACACAACCTTTGGTTTGAAGATCCAAGTCCAGGTGTTTCCTGAACTGCAGCTGTACGTCACACCGCCGAGCGACCGCACCGACACCATCTCAGGTTGGAGGAGACACAAACTAAAGGCTCACAGAGGTTAAATATCTGTAAAAAAATTAAATTAAAAAACGAAACCTCTGCGGCGGCACCTCGTTTGTCCTCCAGGTCTGTGTGGGAACAGAAACGGCGACACGACGGACGACTTCACCACCAGCAGCGGGATCGTCGAGAACTCGGCCAAACTTTTCGCTTTGTCCTGGAGTTTGGGGACGTGTGAGGAGAATATTCCCAAAACCTGCGTCAACACTGACCGCGGTACCTTTAAACTCTGAGCGTTCCCTGATCTGGAACTGCTTTCACTCAGATCTTTTAAATAAATGTTTGTTTTTCAGAAATATTTGCGGATGAAAAGTGCGACGTGTTGAACAACGCGGCTGGGATATTTGCTGCCTGCCACGTCTTCATCCCAACAGATCAGTACCACACAGTAAGAAGCCTCAACGCTCAGCTACGCTATACGCTAATGACACGCTTGTGTAACCGTTGAACCATCTGCTGGTCCCAGGCCTGCATCCACCGGACCTGTAACTGTGGCGACAACCTGCTGCAGTGTTTGTGTTCTTCTTTGGAAAGCTACGCTAAAGCCTGCGCCGGGCTTGGGGTGGAACTGGGAGACTGGAGGAAGGCCACCAACTGCAGTGAGTTTARCTACAATACATATTTAATTATAAAGAATATTTTTTCAGTTTAAGTGCTTGCATCTCTTAGTCACGCTGTTCAAAGTGACAGTAAATAAAATTTTTTCTTTTAATGAGGTTTATCCCAACACAGAAGGAGCTTTTGGCTCCTTTTTATTTGGCTGATTTGTTTATTTTATTGCACAAATATAGGCTAACTGTTTAATGCTCATACAACTTGGGTTTGAAGAAGAAAAGTGCTTTTTTCAACATGTAGCTATAGCTGATTTTACAGGCTTCCTGCAGATCCTTAAAGTCTTAAAAGTCATTGAATTCATCAATCCAAAAATAAGGCCTTAATTAGCCTTAAAATGTCTTAAATCAATCTTTCAGAGGTCTTAAAATGTGAACACATTGTAAAAAGAATGACTGTAATTTGTCTCAAATACTAAAATAATTGGTAACATTTATTTTTTTTTAATATTCAAATGCATTTTTATCCTTTGACATGACTTCCTGTTACTTTACATGCAAATCTCTCCACAGCTGTCCATCTGAGCAACGTGAAATTTGTTTAGTAATATGTTATCAATGTTAGCTTTCCAAAAATGCATTCGTATTTCTTACAAAAAAATTAGTGTCACAGTCACTTTAAGGTTTCATCAACAGCAAATTGGGGTTAAGACCCCACTGTGGGTCCTAAAACTCCAAATTTTAGGTCGTTAGAGGATTTTCTAGATATTAAGTTAAGTTTAAAACTGACTGCTAAGAATGTTTTTGCTACATTTGATGAAAAAGCAGTTAGAGAT
>NW_013952606.1:801449-804708 GCF_001266775.1 Austrofundulus limnaeus
CTTGGGTTGTTACTGACATCTGGTGAAAATTTCATGTCATTAGCACCTCTAGTAATATATTTACTGAGAAAAATGTTGACGTGTTCAATACTTATTTTACCCGCTGTAGATATAAACGAACGTTTCTTGTGCTCTAGAATCATGGAAACAGAAATCAGAAGGATTTGAGTCACCCGTGACTTTTAATTACTTTTGGGWGAGAATTTGTCTTTTAAACTATAATAGTTTCAGGAGGATGAAGCCAAGAATGCAGACTGGGGAAAAAATCATAAGAAATTCCCAAACTAAATGGCACAAAACAGACAAAATACTGAGAAAACACTTATAATGACAGGAGTGCTTTATTCAATAAAAGCGGTGAAAATATAAATCTGATCRATTATGATGTGAAGCAAACATTTCCGTCTCGCAGCTCTTGAATGTCAGAAGAACCTGGAGTTCTCCTACCAGACTCGGGCCTGTAACCGCACGTGTTTGTCCCTGGCCGGACCGGATCCTCGCTGCGAGCTGGACGAGGGTCCGGTGGAGGGCTGCGGCTGTCCTGAGGGAACCTACCTGAACCAGGGACTCACCTGCACCCCCAAGGCTCAGTGCATGTGTCACTACACGGGGGGCGTGACTCCACCGGGGTCTGTAGTCGTYGACGGTCAACAGTGGTGAGTCGAACAGGAAGCAGGAATAAATACAGGTTTTTCTACTTTAAAGATGTTTTAAACTGTGCTTTTATTTTGAAAGCCTTTGTGAAGATGGAGAGCTGCGCTGCTCTAAGGACTGTGGTAAATCAATCTTTTATCTGAAATTATTTTTAGATCAAGCCAAACCTCCTTATTTACCTTTAGGTCAGCAAAATAATAAATCCAATAAATAACCCTGGAAAACAAATACACGAAGACGTCTGCAGTGATTTGTCTTTTAGCTGTAAAAGCATCTCTAATTAATTTATGTGCCAGTTAATTGTGAAAACATAATTTTTAAACATTTTAATGAATGAAAAATTTTTACGKTCCTGTTTTAATTTGTTTAAAACTTTAAAATAATAGTTATCTTTGTTTAGCTTAGCCTAACTTATTTTATTTAGCTTAATACTTTAATTAAATTCAGCAGCTTTTTTTTTAGCTTGAACTTCAGATTTAGATTAGAYTTTATTAAGATTTGTCTTGAGTTAAATTGACCTAATCTGGTTTGGAATTTTATTTAAATATATATGATTGGTTTTTTTTAGAGCTAAATTAGCCTTACCTCTAATTTACACTACATGCGTTCYGGTTCCGCTCTGCTGCGGTCCAACCTCTGCAGCAAATACGCACCCATTATAATCAATGACAGTATTTACACTGGCTGCGCACGGCGGTGGTGAGCGGACGGCGATCCAGCAAATTTAGATCCGATCCTATTTCCTTCAGATGCCGGAGTCAGTTTTTTAAGATTACGTCACACCAACAGGAAGAGGAATGAGCACAACATCTATATTTTCAAAATAAGACACATAATTTTGTCGAAATTGCAGCTATATTATATATATGGACATATTTCTACACAAATGCTGTCAAAATGTATCGTTCTGTTTGGGAAGCAGATGGCAACATGTAGATGAAGCATATGTGTACAACACGACACATGGATTTTTATTTTGAAATCAGAAGTTTCAAAAAGACAACAGCGATACAGTTTCAACCACAGAAATCAAATGCTTTTATATCAATGTTTCATTTGTGTTTGGAGTTAATCTTTCACAGAATTAATACGTTTTTGCTCTGACTTCTACATTTATCACTGGATTAATGGTGTGATCTCCTTCCTGCACACTCTCCCTCCTCTGTGTGTCGCACCTGAGCGGAGCAGAGACTGTATAAATTGGGTTGCAAATGTACAGCTGTGAACTGCGCACCGCAGCGCAGCGGAGCGGAGTCGCATGTAGTGTAAATCCGGGGTTAGCCTCACTTATCTTAACTAATCTTAGTTTAATTTATCTTAAATTGTCTGAGTTTATGTTTTAGTTTAGCATGGTATATCTTGTTTCATTTACCTTTAACCTAATTTAGCTTTATTCTGATWTTAGTTGCATCGAGTTAATCCTATTTAACTGAATTTATCTAAAGTCTAAATTTAATCTAAGATTAGCTTATTTTACTGTAATTTAGTTAGCTTATCTTAGTTTACTCTTAATTGTAGTTTAAACCAACTATCTTAGCGTAGTTAAGCTTATGTTGAATTTGATGGAGTTTAATTCTGTTACTTTTATCATCTSATAAAACTTTCTTTCACTTTTGAACAACCTATTACAACACAAAAGATTTATTGTGGTGTTGATGTTTCTCAGGTTGCAGAAACGGGACGGTTTGTTTCCGCTGCTCAGAGTTTCCGATGAACACGGCTCAGAAAACCTGCGACAGTCTCAGCAAGCCGTTGGTGGGTACCGCCTGTTGGACCCAAACAGGTGAGCTGCAGAATAAATGATAATAAACACATTTTTATTTATTTATTTTTTATTTCAGATTTCCAACGCCACCTGTGTAAGCGGCTGTTTCTGCCCGGAGGACGAGTACGAGGATCACTACGGTCAATGTGTCCCCAGGAACAGCTGCACCTGCATGTACAGCGGCAAAGTGTTTGGTGCCGGAGAGCTCGTCAGAACCAGCTGTAGAACTTGGTAACAAACTTATTGTTGTGGTTTCAGCTCCTGTAAAACCAGCTTACGCTGACGTGACTGTTTTCTGCCAGTGTTTGTAACCAGGGCCAGTGGAACTGCACGGATAAGCTGTGCGTGGGAAAGTGCCAGGTTTATGGAAACGGGCATTACCAAACCTTTGACTCTAAGTGGTACCGCTTCGGTGGACACTGTCAGTACACGCTTGTAGAGGTGAGGGCTGAGCCTTTCCAGAAACAGTGGGCCTCATGCAAGAACCGYTGGTACGCACAGATTTGTTCTTAAGTTGTGCGTACGAGTGATTTAGGAGAATTTGTGGCATTCACTTGCACTTTCAGTCTGCTGTTATCCAGACGGGTTTTCCTCCCTAATAACTTTATATTTCATTAGTTTGAAGATATTTTGAGTTGAAAATAAATCACACTCCATAATTATGTTGACAATAGGCTATTCTGCTTGAATTAGAGTTATAATTTTAAATGCAATAATTTAGATAACAATATACGTAAATTCTATGTCTCGCCAGCCTATACATGATCGGGTCGTGGGGGCAGCTGGAGACCCCACTCTTCCCAGCGACACCTTCCAGCTCGTCCTGGGGGACTCTGAGAC
>NW_013952606.1:805321-809623 GCF_001266775.1 Austrofundulus limnaeus
GAACCCTTTGTACGAACAAAAGTAAGAGAAATTTAGGATAAGAGTATGAACATGTTCTTGCATGAGGCCCAGTGGTTCTGTCCTCCTTTAAAACCAGCTGATAATTCTGCTTTTCTGCTCAGGATTACTGTGAAAATGGAAACGGGACGTTTTCCGTCAGAGTGGAAAGTGTGCCGTGTTGTGAAGAGGCGCTCACCTGTTCCCGCTCCATCATCCTGGACCTGCAGGTGTGATTTAGTGACTCGCGCTCTTCAGTAAATCACAGTAACCAGTGTTTTACCTGAACGTGTCTCTCCCGCAGGACAAAGTCACCCTGACGCTGAGTGACATGAAGGTGACCCAACACCCTTACGAGGGTTGGACCGCGGAGCAGGACCCGCTCTACACCACGCACACCGTAGGACTCTACGTCGTCGTCTCGGTGCCGAGCAAAGGCCTGACCCTGATCTGGGATAAACATACGAGGATCACCATCGAGCTGCTTCCGCGCTGGAGGGTGGGGAACGAGCAGACAAAATTCAACGCAAATACATATTCCAGTCTGTGACGTGTATATCCTTCAGATACAGAAAGTCAAATAAAACAACTTTATATTTAAGAAACTTTGCATAATAAACACGATTTTACTCATTTTGTCACATAAATGGCATATTTTCTTTTGAACTTGGCTCAGCTAAAGTGAAACAGGAAGTGACATCAAAGGGGAACGCTTTAAAAAAGACAACTCTGGTCTTTATTGAAACAAAATTTAAACTTTAACTGTTCTTCATCTCTRATGGTGACTCAAAATAATCTAAAGAAACATCAGATTCTTCTCTACAGTCTGTTAGTTATTGTAGCAACGCTCTGTTTACATGCAGACATTCCACTTTGACATCACTTCCTGTTTCTTCACATGCAAATATCTCAACAACTGTTCATCTCAGCAGTGTGAAATTAATTTTGCAATATGTTATTAATGTTATCTTTCCAAAAATCTGTTCATACTTATTACAAAAAATTGATGTCACAGGCACTTTAATGTAAATTTTATTTATTTTCACAAAACTATATTTGCTTTAAATGAGCACATTTTTTTAAACTTATAGGGTCTAAAACTAACTGTAAAGAAAATGACGTCTCTTCTTTAGAATAAAGTCTGCGGTCTCTGTGGTAATTTTGATTGCAACGAGATGAACGACCTGCAGATACGAGGCTCAGCAGGTGAGTTTTATCGTCACAGAAATACTTTTTTTGTTGTTTTTGTCGTCGTTGCTGAAACTGTTTTTTTTTTTAATAAGTGGTGAGCAGTCCGCTAGCTTTCGGCAACAGCTGGAAGTCTGCAGCTCCTCCTTGCTCCGACGTGACCACTGAGATATTTCCCTGTGAGCGAAACTCCTACTGTTGGGCCTGGGCCCAGCGGCGCTGCATGATCCTTATAGGAGACACGTTCAGGGACTGTCACTTCAAGGTGTTTCCTTGTGCCACTCCCAAACAGGAAGTCCTACAGATTTAATTAGAGGAGTGTAAGGATCAGAAAAGGTAACGCTGTAAAACTTGTGTACGGACTCAGGTGGATCCAGAGCCCTACTACCAAGCCTGCGTGCAGGAGTCCTGCTCCTGTGAGTTTGAGGGGAAGTTCCTGGGTTTCTGCACGGCTGTGGCAGCCTACGCCGAGGCCTGCAGCGACAAGGACGTGTGCGTCAGCTGGAGGACGCCTGATCTTTGTCGTGAGTTAAAATACTCTAAACAAAGCTGTCTTTCTGTTCTGTTTTTTTTTTCAAATACAACATTTAGACTTATAGTTATTTAGTTTTAGTTTTCTGAAAAGTTAAAGAGTGATATCCTAGCTCCAATGCAGAAATCACCCAAAAATCATGTTTCAAATGATGAGAGAGTAGGCTTTGATGCAAGTTTTAAAAGGTTTATTTTAAGCCCCAAAAACAGCTGACATTTCATAAACCTTTGAGTCAAGGCAGTCCGGACCCCGCGTTGACTGATCTAGACAAAGAAAACTGTCTAATTTATAAGATGGCCGTCTCCTCCTTCATGGTTGACCACTCCCTGATGTCCACCTCTTTCCTTCCTTTTTTGGGACATCCTCCATGATGTAATCTCTCCTTCTGCTCTTTGACGCCTCTCCATGGTGATCTGATTTCCTCCATTATTTCACCTTTTCATAACCCTTAATTTTTACACACTCATGAAAAAGTCTATATAGCTTTTAAAACTTTACAACATGTGACCTTATGTTTCAAAACGTGGATATATGGTGCTCACAGTATCTTGATTGCTTTTTGTCATTCAGTAGTCATGCATCTACTTCATACGGAAAACAAAACATCTTATTTGACTAAAAACAACTCTTATTATCAAACCATCTAATTTTATGAACATTATTACGATTCAGTACATAATCACCTGGGACTTGAATTTATTCATCAAAATTTGAGCTCACTTTAACAACTAAGACTGTTTCTAATCTGACTCTTCAGTCATGGACCTGCATAGACTGTATGGCCTTGGGACCATGTCCAAGAATTATTTAATACATGTTTACAACATTATATTTTACTAAATCAAGCTTCTAAGTCACACATCTTAATGATTATTGATAATTTTGATATAAATCACCCCTTATGAGATTAAATCACACATTTACTGACTACTCAGTACTAATTACTCTACTGATTTCCCTTTTTTTTGCTTATATGATTATACATTGCTAATATAATCCTACTACATTTCTTTCAGATTATTGTATAACTTCGGTTTTCAGAAAATTCTAATTTTGTGATGTTTGACTTTTTGTATGTAGCCCATCTGCTGAGGTAAAGGAGAGRTTGTAAAAATTGAGCAGTAGGTGTTACATTTAGTTTTGTTTTCAAAAACCGACGAGGCAACAGTGCCTTCAGAAACTCACAAGGAGAACCGAACAATGTGAATTATGTAATTCTGAGCTGGTGCAAGAAGAGAAACTGACAGGTAAAGTGGGCTGATGGGAAGAGTGGCTGCAGCTGTGGCAAATAAACGGTGCATACAAGCTGAAGGAAATACCAGAACTGAAAACACGAGTCAGACAACTCGTATGTTGCCATAAAAATAAAGATTTACTTTCTTTTCTGCCTTTCAGGGTTAATGTTTGTGGTTCTACAGGTTTGAAAGTCCTGATCTGGAAGTGAAATTAAAAATGTACACTTTCCCTCAGCGGTCTACTGTGATTACTACAACAATAAGGACGAGTGTACCTGGCACTACAAAGCCTGTGAACAGATGCTGATGTGTGGAAAAAACAATTTTACTCACAAACTGGAAGGTAAACAAATATTCTCAGAGTTTTATTGCATTTATTAATTATTTTTACTGTCTCAGTTTTTGTTGAAACCCATTTCACCATTTTTATTTTGTTGTTTTGGTCCAGGCTGTTACCCAAGATGTCCCAAAGAGGCGCCGTACTATGATGAGAACGTCGGTAAATGCACTCAGTTGGGAAATTGCTCCTGTTATTTCAACAACACGGTTGTTCCACCCGGTGAAACAGTGATAATTAACTCAGCTTTGTGGTGAGTTTATACTTTGGTGCAATATGCTGTAGATGTAACACCAAAGCAGAGCTTAAATATTGTTTTTGTTTATTCTACTCTCCTTTCGTCAAGCCCCTGTGAAAACGGAACTTTTAATTGCTGTAAGTATTTAAAAAATCATGTCCTGTGTTGATTATAGCCTCAAATATAACCTCTCAACTTATTCAAAAAGCGTGGATTATATAGATACGCCAGCTCAGAACTAAACAAAAATGCTAAATAGTCTAGGTAAATGTTTTTGGTTTTAGAAATCCTTTTACTAAATGCCTGCCTTAACCTCTTACTGCTACAGCAGTGAGTACTACAACTACAGTCTCCACATTAACAACGACATTCACCACTTCTGAAGCATATTCTCCATCCACAACTACTTCTCCTGTTGTCACTGGACCTACACCCAAACGACCAACTACATCTAGATTAATTGTAGAAACGACTGTAATGACCTCAACTGAGCAGACGACCTCAATAGGCCGCATCACAACTGTTCAGGTCAACTTTACGACTGAAGCTACGACGACGTCAACACAACTTACGACTGAATCCACTACAATGACACCAGTAACAACACAACCTACGACTAAATCTACCACGACACCGTCAACGCAACCTACAACTGAATCTACCATGACACCGGTAACAACACAACCTACGACTGAATCTACCATGACACCGGTAACAACACAACCTACGACTGAATCTACCATGACACCGGTAACAACACAACCTACGACTGAAT
>NW_013952606.1:809754-826729 GCF_001266775.1 Austrofundulus limnaeus
GACTGAATCTACCATGACACCGGTAACAACACAACCTACGACTGAATCTACCATGACACCGGTAACAACACAACCTACGACTGAATCTACCATGACACCGGTAACAACACAACCTACGACTGAAGCTACCACGACACCGTCAACGCAACCTACAACTGAAGCTACAGTGACTTCAGTAACAACGAAACCCACAACTGAAGTTACGTCAACCTTGGCAACAGCACAACCCACAACTGTGAAGACCTTGGTAACAATGCARCCTACGACTGAATCTACAACTCAGCTGACAACAGGATACACTCGGTCAACTGGTGAGTTCTTTATTCTCAGAGATTCAGAGCATTATTCTTCAGTTTATCTCATTTAACGAACAGGTGTCTGCCAAACCTGGCAATGATGGCAYCGTTTATATGATGGTATTCCATAACTGGCCCAACTGTGGTTTGGTTTATGTGACCCAGATACTATGTCAATCCCCAACTGGTTTGGTGGTGGGTTTTTTATGTGTTGCTGGCCCACCTCTGGCAAACTACATCTGGGCCACCAAAGAGCCATTGTTGTTGGTGTTATCTGCACCAAGAATTAGAGAATTAGTTCATAGTAAAAAATTGTCTTGCCCTGTTCTGGCTCACACAATACAGTACACCTACAGTGATAACCAAACCACAACTGGTACAGTTTTGGCATGCCACCTTCAAAACAGTGACACATTGCCAGGTCTGGCCCATACTTGTTTATTACGCAGGTATATTCTATTCACGTCTACCTTGGACTTGGTGGAACCTGGTCAAACTTTATAATTTTGATAATTTTATATAGTTTTATAAAGTTTTTATTATGGAATGGTCATCTTGGAGTGTGATTTCATAATAATTTTAGCTGTTGAAACGTCTTTTACCACAACTTTACACTTATACAGTTTATGCATCCAACTATGTCCCATTACATTCAGTGAGTTTCTCACTGTTATAAAATTAATATTTTTTCTTTAAATCCTCCAAAATGCRTAGCACTCAAATCCTACTCCCATTGACTTCCATTGTAGGCTTGAAAAGTATGACTGTATTTTGGTTTACCGCGGTATCAAAATATGGTGACTGCATATAAAACTGTGTAAATATGTCACCATATATGTCACTATGTCACCTAATTTCCCTCTGGGATCAATAAACTATTTTTGAATTAAATTGAATTGAAATATTGTCAAATGTTGAAATTATGACAGTATGTAAAAGTTACATCGTATGTTAAAATTATGACGGTATCTAAAAGTTGTGATAGTATGTAAAAGTTATGTCGTATGCAAAAATTATGACGGTATGTAAAAATTATCACGGTATGCAAAAGTTATGTCGTTTGTTAAAATTATGACGGTATGTAAAAATTATGACGGTATGTAAAAATTATCACGTTATGTAAAAGTTATGTTGTATATTAAAATTATAACGGTATGTAAAAATTATCACGTTATGTAAAAGTTGTGTCGTATGTTAAAATGGTGACTGTATGAGTCACTTGAGGGCGAAACACCATATTTTCACCAGACTTTGATGAAAACTGGTCCAGAAACATTCCAGGTGCGATTAATGAGTTTTTTTATTAAACAACTTTTAGTTTTTAAACAACCTTTAGTTTGAGACTTGTCTTTTACTCTGCGTGTCTGCCTCTCATTAGGTTGTCTGTTACAGAGTGGGAGACACAAATCTGTGGTTTAATGCAGATTTTTACACTTCTTGCACAGTTTAAACATCAAAAACTAGCTTTTTTTATTTTTATTACAAAAGTAAATAAGTAGGTTGTATAAAAGTTGCAAAATTTCAACCTTATCGGTCATCCTTGCTGCAACTTTTACTGATAATCCGATTTTTTTTTATCGTCACTGTCTTCTACAGCTCAGCCAACAACACCAAAATGTATCTGCACTGATTTAAGAAGGGGACTGACCTGGTCCTGTGGCGATATGTGGACAGAGGACTGCTTCCATAAGACCTGCGTAGATGGGAGAATACAGCTGACCTCGGTGGTTTGTCCACAGTCTGTTGTTCCTTCCTGTCCCAGAAATCAGGTCACCAAAATCACGGACGGATGCTGTGAAACGCTGACGTGCAACTGTGAGCGTAGACGCCATCGTGCCATTTTTCAGTCATTCCCTGGTTTCTGTTGCCGTCAACTAAAACCCTTTTTTTATTGTCAACTTTCGCAGGTCGCTGCGACCTGTACGGAGACCCGCACTACATCACTTTCCAAGGCCTGGCATTCGATTTCCTGGAAGAGTGCACCTACGTTCTGGTAGAGGAGCGGTCGCCACGCTACCACCTGACCATCGCCGTGGACAACTTCTACTGCTTGTCGGGCGTACTGGGCAGCTGCGTCAGAGGCGTCATCCTCAAATACCAGAACAGCACAGCTACGCTCTATACCACGGAGTCCTTCACAATAGAGGTTTGATGCGTTTTTACTTTTTTTACAAACCATGTCAGGATGTTTTGCCGAAGTTTTACTCCTGATCTGATCCGCCTCAGGCCAAACTGAACAACRCGGCCGTACAACCGCCGTTCGAAAAGGACGGGCTGAGGTTTGAAACCACCGGTTTTGTGGCGTTCATCTCCATTGCAGAGATCCGCTCCTTCGTTTCTCTGTCGCCGTCCTTCAACCTGGTGGTCAATCTCGCCATGGAGCACTTCGTGAACAACACCCAGGGACAGTGTGGTAGGTTCTGACCCGGCCACGCCTCATTAGCACCACTCTTTAACGGGTCTTTTGTTGTTCCGACTCGTTATATTTTTTGGTTTCAGGTGTGTGCGGCGGCGCTTCCTGTGTCCGTAAAGGAGGGCAGATMGAAGACGACACCTGCTGCGAGAAGACGGCTTTCGACTGGCTGTACGACGACCCCTCCAAGCCAAACTGCTCCTCCGCCCCAACGAACGTGTCCTGCCATTCTGTGCTCAGCACTCAATCGCCCCCAACGTGTCTGCCCAACCCGTTCTGTGACCTGCTGGACCACTCGTAGGCTCGTCACGCYGACAGACGTTTGGCGTTAACCGTAGCTAAATAACAAGTCGACTCGTTTCCTCCCACAGGGTGTTTTCAAACTGCAGCAAGGTCGTGGATCTGGAGACAAAGAAGAAGAATTGTAAGTTCGATTCGTGCACCAACCCAAACGCTTCCTGCTTCGCTCTGACTCAAGCTGCAGAGGAGTGCAAAAGTGTCGGTTTCTGCRTCGACTGGAGAGGACTGACGGCTGGAGTCTGTGGTAGGTTTTTAACTTCTCTGTCCGACGCTGAGTCCAGTCATTCAGACCTGCTGATTATCGTCTCCACGGCTCAGATGTCTCCTGTCCAGATGGTCTGGTTTACAAGGAATGCCAAAAGAATATCGGCGACTACTGCTTGGGCGGGTTTGTAAATTATTACATTATTCTCTCATTTGTTTCCTTCACCTTCTTGTTATTAATTTTTATGTTTGGTTTTATTTTTCTGTCTATAGAGTTCGTTATCCAGGAACAAACCTCGATAAGAAAAGCGCCGGTTGTTTCTGTCCTCCTGGTCTCATCCGAGCAGGAACCCACTCGGACGTCTGCGTGGGAAAATGCAACTGTGAGTACTGCGGTGCGCACAAGTGACGTCATTCCTGTTTTCTAAGTTTTGTGCGTTAACGAGAGTATTTTTTCCCTGCAGACTGTAAAGGACCACTCGGAGAACCCAAACTAGTAAGTATTTTTTCTGATTTGTTTCCAGTTTGTTCATTGCAAACTAAAAGAGTTTCTGTGCCTGTTTTTCCAGCCGGGTGAGGTGTGGGAGTCTGAGTGCCACGTGTGCACATGTAACAACCAGACCTCGACCGAGGAGTGCGTGCCAAAACCCACCCAGCCGACTCCGATATGCTCCGCCGGGACCGTTTTGGTAAACACCACTTGCTGTGGTGATCCGATTTGTGGTAAGAGCTGAGAAGTTGGACTTCAGCTCTAAAGAAAAGTTGCACCAGGCCTCCTTTTTAGTGAACGTTTTCCCTTTTTTTTTCTTTTAGTTGAAAAGACCTGCAGTTATCCTGGACAGACCTTCAAAGTACGTCATATGATCTCATAATAAATGGGTGATGGTGTTGTCCAGTTTCTCCTCTTCACGTCTGTTTTTGTTGTTTGTAGGTGGGAGAGCAGTGGAAAGATGCTGCTCAGCCCTGCTTGTCCTTCACCTGCACCACCGAGGGAGTTCAGACTGAAAGAAGAGTCTGTCCCTCAGAAAGCTGCTCGGAGGTGCCCGGTTTTACGCTGAATTTATTCACATTTACACCAGTGGCACCGCTGGTGCTACGGTAGCTCGGTGGTCAGTGTCGTGGTCTCGTAGTCTCGTGGCTGCAGGTTTGAGCCCAGGTTGTGTCAGGAAGGGGCATCTCACATAAACACTATGGAGAAATCTTTCATTAGAGTTTGTTTTGAAAGAATTTGGTTTGTAAAGCACCTGATGTGTGGTTTTTCTTTAACAGGAGGACAGAGTTTGGGACGATCAGCACTGCTGCTTCTCCTGTAAGTAAAAAGAATTAAAAACAAACAGGTAATTTGTGCTACTTGTTATCTGTCATTCACCTTTCAGCAATCCAGATTTTAATTTCTTGCATTAAGTGATCCAAATGCTAACCTGGTAAAAACCAGACCCTTGTCCTTCACTTTGCTTCGTACAGAGGGTCTGGACTCTCGGCTATAGAGAAGCGATTCTTTCTGGAGGCGTGGCCTCTGCTGAAGTTTAAAACGATTGGATCTGTTGGCCGCGACGTATGTGTGTGCCAGCTCCACTGTGAAGCAGGCTAAGCTAAGAAGCTAACCAGAAATCGCGTGCTGTAAACAACCCTACTGAGAGGAGAAATATACCGAGCTGAACGAGACGACTGTAAATGAGAGCTGCTGCTTTGTCAGACAAATTTAATTTAATTTGGAAGCCTTATCAACGCGGACTGGCTTCATTCACTTCCTCCACTGCCGTGTGCTAAAATAACTARCAGACACTGYGCAGAAAATCAACATTCTGTTCTCTGATTGGCCCGAACGAAATTCTCCTWAAGAAATCCTCGTCTMTGGGAGAAATCCCAGACGGAGCAGAAAAGGGAAACTAGAACTGAGCGTAACTGCGTAGGAAGGCWAGGGCCAGGCTACCCAAATACACTAAAAACACCTGATTCTGTTTTTGCTCATCATCGGCGCCCTCTCTGCATCCACAGAGCTAACGGCGCTAATTACACGCTTCACATCAGAGCTATCTTAGCGCCATTTATACTTGACTTTTTGCTACAAACAGCAGGTTCAGAAGTGAAACCAAAAAAAAATATCCTCCCAGTGAGTTCAAAGTCTAGAAGAACTAAATATCTGGCTCACCATGTCGAGGAGGAATGAAATGGCTTATTTAAAATAAGTTAAAGCTTTCAGGACCATCTTTGCTACTTTGTGAGCAGTGGTGGACACGGCTAATCAAAACGTTAGCTTTGCTAATTCACAATCTGCTAACTAAAACCTTGCTAATGTAAAAGAATAGTTCATTCTAAACAGCTAAGTAGTAAAAATTAGCAGAAGCTAACAGCTAACCGCTAAAACAACTGTCACTCAGTCTGCGTTGCACATCTTCGTCTCCTTCGAGCTGAAGACTGAAGGGACACAAACCTGTTAAGGCGAGCTTGTTAGTTAGCTGTTAGTGGACCTAAAGTTTGGCAAACCTAATTTTGTGCTAAACTTACTGGTCCACTAACGGTTTTAAATGTTAGTGAAATAACTATTCCACTTTTAGCTGATTAGCGGAATCATGTCCACCACTGCTTAGTTTAGTTTAGTGGTACGCAGCGTTTCCTGGCAGGGGTTAGCAAGATATTTCAAGATTTGTTACCTTTTTTTTTCAGCACAGATTGACTTCATTTGGTTGGCAGCACAGTTTGAGGCGCACGTTTCCCTTTGCAAAAGTTACAGAATTAAAATGTGCAAATTTTCTGCATTCTTTTGATAACTCCAGGTCACAAACTTCCAACTTGCATTTTCTTTTTTTTTATGATTTCCCTCTTTTTTCCCTAAAATTGACCCAAACAAGTGAAGATTTCTTTTGATGCTGTCACTGTCTCCAACTCCAGGTAATTATTCCTGCGCTCCCAAAATATTCACGCTGAACRTCACCGTTCAGAGCTGCAGAGCCGTCTTGCAGATACCCGTGTGTCAGGGTCTGTGTTCAACGCAGCCCAGGTAAGAACAGCCGTCGACATCTCAACAGGAAGCGTTTTCAAAGGCTAACGGTTTGTGTGGTCCCCTCCGACAGCGTGACAATAAGCAACGACATCCAGGTTCATCAGGAGCACAGCTGCTGTCAGGCGCAGAGCTCGGAGAGGAGATTCATGGCGCTGAAGTGCTTCGACCTCATCAGCAGGCAGTACGAGTACGGTTACATCACCAGCTGTGAGTGCAGAGCTTGTAACACCACCGCAGTACCTCTGGGGCCGTAAAGAGTTCAAAACTAATGGAAACTTTTTATTTTTTAAACTAAAGCTCACCTAATCAAACTTAAGACATGATTGGAAAAATATTTTCTGKTTTTTTTATTTTTTTAAATCAGTCATTTGTTATTTTAATGAAGTCATTTTATTTGGATCAACATAAAATAAAATACACTTCAAAATTCAGATTGGATGAGTCTGAACTTTTATGTTTCTAAATTGTTTTAGAGTCGACAATGTGTTTCTTTTCGGTTTAATTTGAATAAGAGAAAAAAAACTGCACATAGAGACAAAAGAACCTCTTGCTCTCAAGTTGAAACAGGTCCAAAACTCAAAAAGTTGTGAGCATTTCAAAGATCTTTCCTCTGCTGTGTTTATGATCCACAGTGAGATAATGTTCTGACGAAGGACAGGACACCTACAGCCTCTCAGGCCCAGGTTCCAAACAAACCTCAGAGTATTTGTTTGGGATAACTCTCAGCCACTGCCAGACCAAATTTAAGACTCAACATCTGTAAAATTATCTGAATTGGAGCCATTTTTATGTTTGTAACGTTGGATTAACTGCAGCATCCAAACGTTGGTCACTTGTAGACGTCCAGCCTGTTATTMATTTCTGAGTTTGACTAAAATATGTGCAGTGGTTCATGAAATGTGTTGCTGACAAACAGAATATGAAACCTCATTTAAAACCTGACGGCTCCCTCTGCTGGCTGAAAATGATATTACATGAGTCCTTACTCTTCCAGCCTCAGATAATATTTCTTTGTATGACTTATAAAAATGTGGCCTTGTAGAGGAATCAGACGAAAAACTGAGTGACGCTTTAGAGAAAAAAAGAGGAAAAATTTGGATGTAATTATTTATTTCCCCCTCATTGCGGCCGATTGTTTCTTTCACATTTCGTGGTTATTTGATGAAAAAGGTTCCACAGAAATAAAGTGACAGCTAAACAAAAATATTTATCCATTTAAGTCTTTTTATCTGCCCGTCCATCTGTCTCTGTCTATGTGCATGTGTCCTCAGACTGTCTCTTTGTATATAATGTCAGATTCTGACTCCTGTTCAAACCTGGTTAATGTAAAAAAGCTTCATGATCAACAAGTCTTGATTAACTCAGATCAGRTCAGACAAAGAGAGGCTGAGCTGCTGTGTGTGTCTGAGCGATYCAAAGCAGATAACCTTCACACAGACTTGGTTCTGGAGCAAAAGTCATGGAGTTCAGTTGGGGGAGGGTCTAGGCCCTCCACGGCCCTGGTGTATCCCAGGGAGAGGGGTCCTGTGTGTGTGCGAGGATGCTCACAGGYCCCAGTGTTACCTGAGTTTAATAAAGGTGTTCAGATGTGGTGGACGTTAGGGGGGAAAGCCATTGTTTGGCAGGAAGCGCCTGTTAGTACAGGAAGGCTTTGATGGGRGTCTTGGAAGCACCAAGTCTTACAAAAAAAAAATACATTTCTCTGCGAGAGGAAAGCGCTTCTTTCTTTGAAACGGGCAAACTAACAGAAACAGCAGGCTCGTACGACAACAAACAAAGCTTATTGTGGTCCCAGCCTGCTGTTTGTGACACTCGGGAGTCCTGTGATGTTCACAGAGGAGGATGTTTGAGACACTGAACGTCCGTGTGTGTTTGTACTCAGAGAACCTCTGAACTTTTCCCTGACGGTCAAACAATCGGCCCGCTCCGTGTGTCTGTTGTGAGTCTGGCTGCCAGGATTGGATGGCCTTCTTTATTGACTCGATCAACACCAGTGGCTGAGTTACTGATTACAGTTGATTTTATAATTGTGGCGATAAGAGACTAGCTTCGGACACAAAGTCCTGTGAGGTACAAGAAGTCTTCAGCTGGGATCCATCACATCGACTCACAGGTAATGATCTGCTTTTTACCACATTAAAACCTCACGTAAGGATGGTCAGAGGAAGGCTTTTCAATGTATATTAACAGTATTTTGTGCACTAGGATTAAATAAAACCAGAAATGACCAGATATTGATGAAAGATAACTATTTATTCTAGACTTCCTCTGCTTTAAAATGTTTTTTTTTTTTTGTTGTTGTTGCAGGTTTACTTTTTCTTATTCTGCTTTAATCAACTAAAACGGCAACATCATGAGTGTGGAGTCCAAACAAACCCAGAAGGCTTGTTGCTCAAAGCTGAAGGTGAGTGAAATGTTAAAATTTGCCTGTATTGCGAAGTATAAGAAAGTCCTCACGAATGTTTAAAAATCCCAATTTCTTTTAATAATGGACTTTTTTTCCATAAGGAACTCTTTATGAGGATTTATTTGGTGACAGTCGGTCAGTAATTACAGTTTATTGGCTTTCTGATAATGATTATTTGAAAAGGCATCAGTAAAACCTCGAACGCCGGAATAAATATTGCTGAGTCATATATACGGTACAATCTGTGACCTACAGGTTACGGCAAATCCCTGTTAATCATTGATCGTTGTGTCAATCCATCGTATGGCTGCGCAAATTTAAGATATCTGTGAGCATCAAGGGGGGAAATTTACAAAATGTTACATTTTTTTGTGCATTTTACAAGAAGATTAAATTTTTGCTTCTGAAATTATTTTTTATTTTTCTAAATACTACTCATGTCAAATTGGCCCAAAAAACATTCTGTCTGATTTGTGGATTTTGCTGGTCAATTAAGCTAACATTAGCTTAATCGGCTCTTTCTCTTGTTTTACAAACAATATTTTAAGCAGCTCTAAAATATTATCTTAATAGTTTTACACAAAATGGACCAAGTCTGCACATTATTAATAAAACCTATAAGAAACATTTGGTTCTTAATGCTAAATTGTTTAGTGGATAGCCGCAGCTCGCTAGTCAATTTAGCTAAAACCAGCTTGATCAGTTCCTTGGTCGTCTAAGATTTATTTTTAAAAAAATCTTGAGTTTTTTAAAACATAATTTTGGTTTATACTAATGAACTGACACCAGCATCCTGTTTCAACTTAAAAATAAAGTTTTTATTTTTTTTTGTCTTGGATAAACAAAAAAAAAAAACATTTTTAAAGGATTTATTTTGTTTAACTAAGGCAGAATAAGTAGTTTTGTTTCCGGTCAGGATTACTACGAGTGGTATTTATTTACCATATTGAGCAGCTTTAAATCAATCTTAAAGGAGACATATCATGCTAAATGCACTTTTTTTGCATTTATAAACTATTTTTTGTGCAATTATAGTGTCTAGGAGTGTAGAAAACTTTAATTTATTCTGTCCTGTTACTGCAAAGATATTTTTTATGGGTCATATTTTTCACTTTGTTCAAAATCTGCTGTTGCTTATTTTGTTTCTTTGCTTATTTCGTCACACTTTTTTCTTCGGAACTACCATTTATGGTGATGTATTTCCAGCCAACTGGATTTCATAGTCCGCCATTTTTTTCCTCGCTGTGTGATTTTGTAGTTCATAGCGTCACGCCGAAAATGCAAGTCCAGAAGTCAAAATGTTCGGTTCTGGGGTGTGTAAACCCACATTATTRTCTACATAGACTACCAGCGTCAGAGCTTCTTCGAAGTGCAAACAAACAAAAAAATGTAGGCTTAAGTAATTTAAATGTTATAAGTAGATTTAGTGTATTTATTGTTTTTAATATCTAAGTGTTATTTATATTTGCATTAGCTAGTTATTTATGTCTTTATTTATTTGTTACTCAAGAATACTTCCCAAAGTTTTTTCAAAAGTCTTTAAATATTACCATCAAATTACATTTATCTAATATGACTTATTGCTTCAATGTCCATCTTCTGATATTGTACCCTAAAATCATCAATACAGGGTACTTATATGTACCATTAAGTACTTGGGAACATAAATGTACATTTCAAGCCTTCAAAAAGTACAAATATGTACTGTAAGGTACAATTATTAGCTCTATAGGGGTACAAAACTTAGAATAAACAAAAATGTACTCCTACTGTACCCTATTTTCTGACAGTGCAGTATTACACAGGCTTGTTTAAATGTTGTGCAGCAAACTTTAAAGGAGCTTCAACATGCTGTTTCTTCAGCAGTGGAGTCTTGCGTGGTGAGCGTGCATACAGGCCATGGTGGTTCAGTGCATTACTTATTGTTTTCTTTGAAACAATCGTACCTGCTAATTCCAGGTCTTTCTGAAGCTCTCCACAAGTGGTCCTTGGCTCTTGGACAACTCTTCTGATAATTCTTTTCACTCCTCTGTCAGAAATCTTGTGAGGAGCACCTGGTCGTGGTCAGTTTATGGTGAAATGATGTTCTTTCCACTTCTGAATTATGGCCCCAACAGTGCTCACTGGAACCTTCAGAAGTTTAGACATTCTTCTGTAACCGATGCCATCATTATGCTTTGCAACAATAAGGTTGTGAAGGTCTTGAGAGAGCTCTTTACTTTTACCCATCATCAGATGGTTCTTGTGTGATACCTGGCCATCATTTGGGACTGAACCAGCTGATTTCAGTTTGCACTGACAAGGGGCAGGCTTGCTTTCTAATTACTGAGAGAGTTCAGCTGGTGTCTTGTCTTTCCATGCCTTTTTACACCTCCCTTTCTTCATGTGTTCAATACTTTTTCCCTGTGCCATTCCACATTATTACAAATAACTTCATTTCTGGTCATTTATGGTTTGATTTCTTTGTATGTTTGGATCACTTGGGTTGTTACCAACATCTGGTGAACATTTCATGTCATTAGCACCTCTAGTAATATATTTACTGAGAAAAATGGTGACGTGTTCAATACTTATTTTACCTGCTGTGTAAATGAAAGGTAGCAGAAGAAGACAAAATCTTTTAATATCTGCCCCTTTTCTTAGATAAATAAGTTTAATCAAAAATAAACTTCAAATTTCTAAAACAAAACACACAAAGAAAAAAAACAACGGTTTGACTCCTTGAAGAACAAATCGTACATTATATTGTTACATATTTCTGCAACAAATTAACCTTTCTCATGTGTTTTCACAGCTGTTTTTGGTCTCTTTGGCATTTGTGTATTTTGCCAAAGCTTTCGGTGGATCCTACATGAAGAGCTCCATCACCCAGATAGAGCGGCGCTTCAACATCCCCAGCTCTCTGATCGGGTTTATAGATGGCAGCTTTGAAATCGGTACGCGCAGTTAAATTTCTCAACCTTTCTTTTAAGGCGACAGTCATTTTTCCTTATTTATTCATGTGCTTTGTCCTTCCCAGGAAACTTGTTGGTTATTGCTTTTGTGAGCTACTTTGGTGCAAAGCTCCATCGACCGAGACTAATTGGTATTGGTTGTTTAATCATGTCCACCGGGTCCTTCCTTATAGCAATGCCTCACTTCTTCCAGGGAACGTCAGTACCCAGTTTACTTGCTCTTCATTTCTTGTCTACACCGATGCAGTTCAGAAACAGCACTGTGTATTGAGCCGCACCCGAACCCTTGACATACTGTCCCTCTCAATATTTCCCAGGTATAAATACGAGACCAGCATGTCTCACAACACTCAGGTCAACAGCACTGAGAACATCCTGCCCTGTTTGACCAATCACACTGTAACAGACGCCAATGAGACACCTGATGTTGCCACCATGAAAGGTTTTTACTACTTAATTACCATTTTATGATTTCCCATTTTAGATTTGATTGTGAACCAGTCCACTCAAGTCCATTTTTCTTCCCCTCAGCCTGTGAGAAGGCAGTCGGCTCGTCCATGTGGATCTATGTTTTCTTGGGAAACATGTTGCGTGGAATTGGAGAGACTCCCATTATGCCTTTGGGGGTGTCCTACCTGGATGACTTTTCCAGACACGAGAACACTCCTTTTTATTTGGGTTTGTCGTTTTTATTTTTCAACAAACTGTGTTTTGCTTACTGTCATGACCAGTGAGCCATTGATCTTCAAAATATTGTTTCAAATTCACAATTTTCTAAACATAATTTGTTTCCTTTTCCCACTTTTTTTGTATCAGCCTTCATCCATACAGTGGGAATGTTGGGACCTATGGTCGGGTACATGATGGGGTCTTATATCAGCAAGATCTACGTCGACATTGGATTTGTCGATTTAGGTATGTGACTTCTGAAAAACATTAATTTATACTTTGTCTACTGTAACACATAATTTTGATTATCTTTACATAATATTAGTAATATATTATTATGTCGGCGTAACCTTGATTAGGTCAGTAGTTCAACCAGACTACACGTAGTTTGGTGTGCTTTAGTTACTTTTTCCTCATTGAAAGCCCATTCAAGAAGCTAGGAAATTTCAACCAGGTTAAACCTTTGGTTGGCATTTAATATGCACTTTTTCTCAATGAAGACTGAGACAAATGAGACCAAAATTTCAACTAGACTAGACTTTAGGTTAGTGTGTAATATAGATTTTTGTTTATAAAGACCTATTGAAGAAGCATGGACTGTTAAACATTAAACTAATATTTGTTAGACTACTGTTCACGTAATTTTAAACTAGATTTTTGTTGGTGTTGCTTTTCCCTTTATAGACCCAGTTAGGAAGCCATGACAGATAAAGTTCTGAGCAATATTTCAAACAGACAAGAACTTTTGTTGGTGTTCAGGATGTAATTTTTGCCCATTAAAGACCCATTTAAATAAGTCTGATTGATTAAAAATGACCAGGCCAGATGTTTGGCTGCTGTGCAATATGTATTTTTTCCCATTAACAATTCAAGAACTTTAATTAAATTAGATTAGACCAATTTTTAACCAGTCTAGACCATTGCATAATGTGCTTATGCCCATTTATTAATTAATGATTCAAAATGGACAAATATTAAACCAATCTTTAAGCCATTTTTTAAGCCAGACTGGACCTTTGGTTGGTTTTTAACATAGTTTTTCCAAGCTAAGAGGAAAATAGTTAACGTTTTTTCCAGTTTTTAACCTTTAAGACCTTTTACTAAAAGAAAAAAAAACATTTGTCAATGAGCAAGGGTTGCAACAGGTCACTCTGTTGACACAGTAGCACAAGTTAACTAACATGATTTGAACTGAGGGTTAAACTGTTCATAAAGGCATCTAAAGTTCACTGCAATGAACCTGTTCCACTTATCGTCCTTACTTTTCTCCCAGACAGCATCAGCATTACCTATAAGGACTCTCGCTGGGTGGGAGCCTGGTGGCTGGGATTCATATTGAGCGGCACAGTGATCCTGCTGTCGAGTATCCCCTTCTTCTTTCTTCCCAAGTCTCTGCCCAAACAGGGGCAAGAGAATAGCAAGAACAAAAACACAGAGCTGACCGCTGTGGCAGAACAGGAGAATTTCCTGCCAGACGAAACCCATGGAGGTGACAAGGAGAAGCCAGTCACATTCAGAGAAATGGTTCAAGGTAACTCAAGAAAAAGGCTCCCAAAAGTGTTTTTTAAGCGTTTTGACCTATTCTGATAAGCAATACGAGAGAGTTGTTCCAAATACAACATACTATATAAACGTTTCTAAAACCATTATGTATCATAGTTGTAGCTTTTTGTTAGAGAAATCCAATAAGTCGAGAAAAATAGCAACAAAATGTGAAGAAAGGCAACTTTGTTTAACTTTGTGCCTCATTCTCTAGATTTTCTTCCATCCCTGAAAAGACTATTCAGAAACAACATATACACCATGATTATCCTCCTCAATCTGGTCGCCGTCAACGGCTTCGTCGGCTTGATCACCTTCAAGCCAAAACACATGGAGCAGGTCTACGGCCAGGCAGCGTCCAAGGCTATTTTTCTCATCGGTACGTTCCCTCCGTGCAATAAAACAATGATGTTATTGTAAGGAAGTGTGATTGTGTGTGATAAAACCAACTTAAAATGTAACCACTAAATGTCTCCCTGTGGGCTCTTCTTTTGTGCCAATGTTTGTCAAGTTGAGTTGCTGTAAACATCACTTTATGACTCTTTGTCTGAACAGCTGTTCAACATTGCTTTTGTTGAAATACAAATTGTTCTAACCTGAGATGGCCAGTGTTTGGTTGGTTGGTTGGTCACCAATATTAAATTTTCAAATAAAGTTGTTTCCTTTCACTCACACAGGTATTTTGAACCTGCCAGCAGTAGCTTTGGGGATCATCGCCGGTGGGTTTGTGATGAAACGGCTCAAGCTTGGTGTCGTTGGAGCAGCCAGGTTGTGCATGGTTTCAGCGATGGGGGCCTTATTGTGCATGTCCATCCAGATTTTCCTTCACTGCGACAATGCTGAGGTGGCTGGGCTCACTGTCTCATATAAAGGGTGAGTGGTGCTACAACATTTGATCCTTATGGCACCCTTAAAGGGATCCACAATTAGTTGTAACATTAGAATTTATTTGATAAATATTTATATTAACTGTAAAATAAAGACTGTAAAAATGGTGTTTAGTTTTTATCACTTTTAAACTAAATTTTTAAAATATATTTCATGGACAGGGCTATTTTATTTACACACAAAGCATTCTGGGTAAATGATGACGTCGACGATGTTATCTGTGTGAGGCTGCTAGCGAGCTATATCCACCCTGAAGGTTAATCTTGGTTAATATCTGACCAAGATTGAATTAAACCAGAGTGTTGACAGAGAGGAGAAGGTAGAAATGACTCAGCCTGTAACTGAAAATATGGATGGAGGACAACAGAGCTGCTTCATGGAAGAAGAACCACAGCTTAGCCTGTTAGCTTTAGCATTAGCCCCGAGGCTATCACCATAAATATGTATTAGCTCAGCGCTATACATTCTCCTCTCATCACTGAGGTCCTCCATCCACATGACAGAGAGGGGAACACAAAAATGACTCGGTCTGCAGCTGAAAATGTGGATGGAGGACCTCAGTTTAGCTTGTTTGCTTGTCGCACTAGCACCGAGCTAATACATATAAGGCAATATAGCATCGGGGCTAAAGCTAACAGGCTAAGCTGAGGTTCTTCTTCCATGAAGCAGCTCTGTTGTCCTCCATCCATAWTTTCAGTTCCAGGCTGAGTCATTTCTACCTTCTCCTCTCTGTCAACGCTCTCTGGTTTCATTTAAAAGAGTCGATCATCAGATATTGTCCAAGATTAACCTTCAGGGTGGATATAGCTCGCTAGCAGCCTCGCACCGAGGACCTATCAACATCATCATTTACCCAGAATGTTTTGCGTGTAAATAAAATGGCTCAGTCCGTGTTAAAATAATTTTTTTTAATTTACAAAACTAAACAGCCTACAGTATTTTTACAGTCTTTATTTTACAGTTTAATTATGTTTATCAAATAAAGTCTAATGTTACAACTAATCGTGGATCACTTTAAGAGCGTTTAGCTTGACTAATGTCTAACCCCTTTGTGCACCAGGTATCCAGATGTGTCCTACAACCAGCAGACGTTAATATCCCAGTGCAACGCGGGCTGCTCCTGCTCCCTGAAACACTGGGATCCGGTGTGTGCCCACAATGGCATGACGTACGCCTCGCCCTGCCTGGCGGGCTGTCAGTCCTCCACTGGAACCGGCAGAGCTATGGTAAAGCTTCAACTCGTGAGCCTTTTAAACACACAAGACAAAATTACCAAATTACTGAAATGACTGAAGTCTCCTTGTGGTCTTTTTTCCAGGTGTTTCACAACTGCACCTGCATTGATGATGCGATGAACAAAGCCGTGAACATGTCAGCTGTGCTGGGCCAGTGTCCCAGGAAGAGCGAATGTGATAGACAGTTCAAATTCTACATGGGGACATCTGTGGTGGGAGCATTTCTGTCTGCCTGTGGGGCCACACCGGGATACATGGTGCTGCTTCGGTAAAAGATACTATTAAATACTGTGTATTTTAAAATGGCCACCTGATAAAAACAGGAAATTTTGGTGATAGTATTTTAAACTTGACCTGTACAGAATCAGAATACAGCCAGATACATACTGAGTACAGACCAGAGAGTTGCTCAGTATGTACCAGTTACTTATTGGGTATTTGGCAGGTACTTAATGAGTATACACATGGCCCACATAGCAAAATTTGTCTGGCCCACAAAGTGCGTTTGATATACAGCAATGAATGACATCCCTTTGGTGGCCGGAAGTGGTCCATGCATGGGACACACCATATAAACCAAACCACATTTGGATCACTTGGAGCATTGACACATTTGGACCACATAAACCAAACAACACTTGGGCTAGTTGTAGCATTGACAGATTTGGACCACATTAGCCAAACCTCAATTGGGCCAGTTGGAGCATTGACACATTTGGACCACATTATCCAAACAACACTTGGGCCACTTGTAGCATTGGCAGATTTGGACCACATTAGCCAAACCTCAATTGGGCCACTTGGAGCATTGACACATTTGGACCACATTATCCAAACCTCAATTGGACCAGTTGTGGCATTGACACATTTTTACCACATTAGCCAAACCTCAATTGGACCAGTTGGAGCATTGACACATTTGGACCACATAAACCAAACAACACTTTGGCCAGTTGGAGCATTGACACATTTGGACCACATTAGCCAAACAACACTTGGGCCAGTTGTAGCATTGGCAGATTTGGACCACATAAACCAAACAACACTTTGGCCAGTTGTGGCA
>NW_013952606.1:826914-833634 GCF_001266775.1 Austrofundulus limnaeus
CCTATGGATTATGTTCCTGGTACTAATAATTGTATGTTCTGAGTACTTAATACTGAGTACGTACCAAGTACTTTCTTGAGTAGTTACTAAGCACTATTAGCTATTGATACTGAATTTCTTTTCACATTTTGTTGGTATAACATTACTACTTTTTTTTTCTAATCACACATTTTGTTTGTTCAAAAAAACAAAACTAACTGTTGTCCCACTTTGCTTTAGGTCCATACAACCAGATTTGAAGTCCTTGGCCTTGGGAATGCAAACACTGATAGTAAGGTGTCTAGGTGAGAACAAAGCGTGAAATACAAGTTTTTAGTTATGGTGTTTTACCAGTGGCAGTTATGGTCCAAAAAAAGCCTACCATGTTTCGTATGAGTTTTTGTCAACTTTTGTTATAACCTGGCTATTATTAGCCTTGGTAAATTACATGAATTTAATATTGGTGTTAATTTTCCATCACACTTGTGACTTTGTGTCGTCAGGTGGAATCCCTCCTCCGATATATTTTGGAGCACTAATCGACCGGACGTGTTTGAAGTGGGGCACCAAGCAATGTGGAGGACGTGGGGCGTGTCGGCTCTACGACGCCAACGCTTTTAGGTATGGTAAAATCAAACCTTAACCCCCCTGCTGTCCTCAGATTAAAAAGACCTCTAAGGCCTCAATTGAAAAAAAAAAATCTTCTCTCTTCCAGATATATTTTTGTGGGATTGATAAGCGGAATAGGCTGCATTAGCAACATGATGTGGGGCATCCTCTACGTCAAAATTGTCAAGAAGGAGAAGAAGTTAGCTCTGAGGAGTCAGGCCAAAGAAAACGAGCTGGAGGCTAACGGCGAGAGCAACGGACACGCTAACATCAGCATTGCCAAAAACAAAGACGACACGACCAGGGAGAGCACGATTTAACACCTTATCGTAAAAAAAGATGAAAGCTTTTCTACTCTGCTCCATCCAAACTGGACCAAATGTGGTAATGGTACAGTGTCAGCACTGTTTGGTCTTTGAGTGGTTTACCTCTTCCCTTTTTTTTTAATGGTCGGAAAATAAATATTTGTTGTCTTTAGAGGTCAAAGATCCTGATTATGGCAACAGCACTTGTCACTATTGGAAAGTCAGTTTAGTCAAATAAATTTAAGTTATTGAATCCCTGTGTGATGTGAGAGTAATATAAAGATTTATAAAATAAAGTTCTTTAACATTTAAACTTGATTAAAATGAGGTCAAATAATAGCAGTAATGTTAAATTTATAATTGCAACATCTGAAACATACGTAGGTCTTTGAACAGTTTTTAAAAAATTTTAAAGAATTTTCGGAGACTTTTACCCAGTACACCAAAACCTAAGTAACGGTTGCCTAAAATGGTATATTTAGTACAATTAAATGTATAGTCCAGTCAACTTTGAAGTGATGTTCTGCCTAATGATCAGCCATGATGATACGTTTGTCATACAGCATGAAGTTTGGACAAGGCTTTAATCAGGTTAACCAAAAGGTCTGTTTTTTTACCCAGGTTGATAAAATTAAATGTATACTGATGGTGATCAGTCTGCCAGGAGTTTAGTAAACCTTTGGGCTAACTTGAAGAGCTGATAAGGCAGCGTACTCGACATACATTTGCGTCTTTTTTGGTTACAAAACTGTGGCGGTTCAAACGTTAGCCTAGCCTGGGCTAATACTTTTTACCTCTTTCTCCAAGCTCCATCTGCACGATTGACGTCACGAACATGCCAACAACAATCGATCACTTTTGGACAGAGCGTCACTTCAAATTTGACCGGATTAACCCTTTAAGTACGGAGCTAGTGCCTTGTTTTCTGCTAGGACCTCGCGAGTTTGCAGTCATAGCTAAATAAAATACTTTTTGTAGATACTAGTGGTGTATAAACAACATATATAAGTATTTTTGGTAATATTGTAAAGAGTTTTTGAAAAGCTTTGTACAGTGACCTTTATATTCATTGTAAATGTAATGGTGCTTAGCTTAGCTTAGCTTAGCTTAGCTTAGCTTAGCTTAGCTAACACAAAAATGGTGGAAAAAAGAAATGCCGACCCTTTGGTTTTACCAATACCTAATCCTTTAGAGGCCACAACTTTAGTATAACTAAACAGAAAACTATTTTATGAAGAAGTAAAATGTGTTTTTATTATATTATTATTATTATTATTTTAGCTAGGTCATCAGGTTAGCTAAAGCTAAACACTTACTACGGTTGTATTTTTGACTGGATTTGTTTTTAGGTTCTCAAATATACAGAAAGGCATCTTTAGTGTTTTAGAGGGAGGGGAAATTATTTGTTTTGTGAATATTACGCTTGGATTTCTTCACATTAACTGTGTTCAAACTTTTAGTACTTTGCATTTACGTGACATTATCAGTCCTGCTTCTATTTTTATTACCTCAAACTCTGACACACATTTTTTATGAGCTTAGGAAACCGGGTCAAACGGTGACATTGTTTTATTTGTGTCTTCGTTACATCACATTTTATGTAAACCCAAACGGGTCACAGGTAATACCCATAATCCTCTTGGTCATAATTGTGTGCCAAAGTTCGTTGGCAACATACTCAAGTTTACTAAAATTTATTTTATTGTCAAATATCAAACTAATATATTATAATGTTAATAAACTGAACGTAAACAATTTTCTTGATTGTACATTAAAGCCATATTTTTCATTATCGTGTCTGGTAAGTTTTTACTCTTACTCTGGTGTCTTACTTTAAAACTTTTCTCATGATTAAAATAAAAAAAACATGGAACTATTTTAGTTGATCTGTGTAAATGGCAACAGTCAGTAACCTTTTTTTAACTGAACAATTAAAAAACGTGTGCAGATCCACAATTGTTTGGTGTTCAAAAAGTTTCCAAGTGACTGAGGAGAAAATGTAAACATTGTTGCAACAATCCCTGAGTTTCTAATCTCACATTCCTTTTATTCGCTTCACATGACGTGTTTCTGTCACTTTTTGAGCTCCCTGTCCTGACGTCCCGTCCTGTTCTTGTCAAACAGATGAGCTCGGACGTTTCCCAGGTAATCAAACTCCTGGTTATTTTCTGTTTCCTCAGCTTCTTTGTGTTTGAGTGATTGATTTATTTTCAGTTGGTGCCTAAAGGTGAAGGCTGTCATGATATAACCTGGCACGGTCAAACTTTGACTCCTCTTGTTTATTTTCTTMTTCACAAATAGCACTCCCCTTCTCTTCTATTGGACCAGAAACATCTGAACTTCAGTCATGCTTTGTTGCGTAGCATGTCTTTTCCTAATAATGACTTCCTGATTTCTTTCAAATAGATGAATTCGTGACATTCTGGCGAGGGAAATTATTTGGTTTATGTTAATTGATGAAGCTTTCTTGGAGTATGTTTTGTGACTGACTCTAGGCTACTACTACACCAAATTTTAGCTCAATATCTGTAAAAATAACAAACATATGGTCATTTTTACATTGGTTAAGGTAAACTAAGTGCAGTAGCCATCTTGAATCCACTCCTAAAATTGATTGTAGTTCTATTTCTTTGAGAGCTTCATTAAAACCTGTCCATTGGCTCGTGACTTGTTTTGCASTTTTTTTAAGTGAACGCTAACCGTTGTGAGGACATAAAGTCACCTTTTTGTGGCTGTTTTTATTGTAAAGTTTAAATGTTATCGCTTTTGACCAGCAGGTGGTGCTATTTACCAGCACATGCCCCTTTAAAACGAGCTGTGCCTCAGGTTTTTTTCTCAAAAACAAATGAAACTGAATAATGAGCCCCCTTCTTTACACTTGATATGCTCACAGAAGATAAGGGGAAATTTTGAGCTTGCCGTAAAATCAGAATTAGTTTTTTGTGTGACAAAGTGGTGAACACCTCCCGTTTAGCTGAAGGAAAGTAAATCTTGAAATATTAATCCTTGGAATGTGGGGGAACAAAGCTACTTGTGTGACTTACAGTTTGGCTCAGGTCCACCTTTCAGATATTTATGGGCTCAGTTAATGTATCTCCTGTTGGTTCAGATCTGTTTCTTTTTATTTCACCAGAGTAAAGAAATGATTTGAAGTTCCTAATCCGTGCCGGCCTCCTCTTGTTGCTGTTCTCCTGACGTGTGTGTGTGTGTGGAATAAAAATGTGTGAGGCCTTTTGTCCCTCCGGACCCAGGAGAACTCGTCTCGGCTCAGTTGGGAAAACTCGAGGAGCAGATGCACTTCAGGTTCAGCAAATTAAACAATCAGTAGTTTTTCCTCTTTAGAGTTTGTTCTGTACGTTTTTTTTAATCAAACAAAAGTGTAGTTTGTGCTTGTTTAACTATTCGTATATCAAAATGTCTGATATGATGTAGACAAGTGTGCTAGTTTTTATGATCTTTATAGGTTTTTGGTTATTTAACAGTGTTGATAAGACTTTGCTTCATAGAGAAACAGAAATCTTACTTCCTTCAAAAATATCTGAAAGACACTTGATAACATTTTTGCTTGTTTTTGGCCCTTTTTGATGTTCCTTTCAAATGTTTGCTTATTTTAGCTTTTAGTCATTTTTTATTTATTTATTTAGCTACATTGTGCTTTAGAAACGCTTTGAAAGTGTGGCTTTTTAGCAATTGTTTTGCTTATTTTAGTTTTTAGCTATGAGTTTTCACATTATACTGTATATTTTACCTGCATTTAGCTTTAGCCTACTGGTTTGGTAATTTTAGCCACACTTTCACATGAAACTTTTAAATAACATTTAGTTTCCATCAGCTGTTTTGCTACTTTTAACTATTGCATGCTGTTTAGTTTATTTTGCTCATTTTAGCCTTTATAGTTTTTCTTTTCATTTTCATTTTAGTCACAACTATTTTGTTACTAAGGCACAAATTTTATTTTTTAACGCAGATATACAGTTCTTTAGCTAATTTAGCTAAATATTTTTTTCTGTGTTGTCCATGCTTTGCCTTATTTAGCATTTAGTTTGTTTTCCTATTTTTTAATTTAATTTATTGTTTTACCAACTTTAACTTTGAAAGTTTCCTTACTCTTCAAAACTTAAACTTTTAGCTGCTTGTTAATTTTACCTTTTATTTATGTTTTTGTTTATTTTAGCGTTTAACCATGGGTTTGCTAAATTTAGCTTTTAGCTATTGTTTTGCTGATTGTAGCTTCGGCTTTGCTTATTTTAACTTTTACAGTTTAGTCACTGCATAGTTGACAGAAAATGTCTTTTTCTTAAATTGTAACAAATGTGTGTTAGCTTGATGTCAGCTCTGTTAGCTTGATTTTAGCTCTATGTTAGCTTGATGTTAGCTCACTGTTAGCTGGGTTTTAGCTATTTGTTAGTTTGATAGTAGCTGAGTGTTAGCTCTGTGTTAGCTTGATAGTAGCTGAGTGTTAGCTCTGTGTTAGCTTGATTTTAACTCTGTGTTAGTGTGATTTTAGCTCTGTGTTAGCTTGATAGTAGCTGAGTGTTAGCTCTGTGTTAGCTTGATAGTAGCTGAGTGTTAGCTCTGTGTTAGCTTGATAGTAGCTGAGTGTTAGCTTTGTGTTAGCAGTCCTAAACTTGAATAGGTTCCACGAGACTTGGAGGTGAAAAAAGAATATTAATTTTCTGTCAGGTTTCCACCTCGCAGCCTGTCTGAGTGACAAATCAGTTCAGAGTTTTTCTCCCAGAACGGTACTGAGACAGGCGTCACCTGACCCGGACTCACCTGAGAGGGTTTTATGGATTGCCTGAGCTCACTTCAGCTCACAGATCAACAAATCTGAAACAGATGAAGCTTTGAGCCAGGGCAGTTTGTGTGAGCTTTTTAAAAAGAGTTTAAAACTAACAAAACTTTAATAGAAACAATAAAATTTCAGACTAAAACCATCATATGGGGAGAGAAATAACGTGTAATAGAAACAAGGTTTGTTATTTTGAATTAATGACRGTTTAAGGCAACATGTTGTTAAAGTCTGATTCTTTTTGTTTTCCACAGAGCGAGTGCAGCAGGTAGACTCTGAGGATGGAGGACATCAGTCAGATGACCAGCCAGCAGGCTCTGTGTGACCCCACCAAGCAGAGGACCAGAAAGCGTCCCGGCCTCTCCACTCTCAAAGTACTCAAGCTGTCTGCAAACGGCACTTCTCGGTTCCTTTCTTCCCTCATTCGGGGTTATTTTTAGGCGGCGTTCTGTCTGTGCACTCAGTGTAATTGAGCTACGATAAAAACACCGGTTAAAAGCCTGAAAGGCAGCTTTTTCAGCTTCTGGGTTCAAACATTTATAGTTTGATTTTCCTCTAAAGGTGCGCAGCTTTAGGCTTTATGGGAGACTCCAAACTGTCAGAGAAAGTTTGAAACTTTTAACATTTAAATGACTCRTTTTGAATCTCTTGATTTGTGTTTATGAAGAGTTATTATCTTACCTGTTGTAGATGAGTCCAGTTTGGAGAAACAGTTAATTTATGACTGGACTGACGAGCTAATGGCTAATCTGGAGTAGATTACAAACAGCCGTAGAGTTCAATCTAAATAGTTTGAAACTAGAAGCCCTCCTCTTTYTTAACGTCTTAATAATTCTGATGTTATTCTGTTCTATTTATTTATTTTTTTGTTTTCAAATCTGAAGTAAAAATCCAGTTTTAGGTGAAAACTCTCTGCAGGAATCAGTTTGTGACTTCATGCTTGATGCCTCAGATGAGTTTCGAAGTGGACTAACCTGTGTGTGTGTGTGTGTGTGTGTGTGTGTGTGTGTGTGTGTGTGTGTGTGTGTGTGTGTG
>NW_013952606.1:833664-845023 GCF_001266775.1 Austrofundulus limnaeus
GTGTGTGTGTGTGTGTGTGTGTGTGTGTGTGTGTGTGTGTTTCGTGTCTTTTAGCTGTTTATAGTAGCACTTTCCTTCGCCTACTTCTCCAAGGCCCTGACAGGCACCTACATGAAGAGCTCCATCACTCAGATTGAGAGGCGCTTCGACCTCTCCAGCACGCACGTCAGCCTCATCGACGGCAGCTTCGAGATGGGTGCTGATGCTTTTTTTTTAAACGCCGGGAAAATTGACTGTCTGTGTGTCTGTTAGCAAAATATTTGCTACATTAGTGGAGTTCCTWCTGGATGCACTGCCTGATTTCTTTCTCTTTTTTTGTCTAAATCAGGTAACTTGTTGTTTCTGGCGCTGGTCAGCCATTTTGGGGCTCGGCTCCATCGACCTAGACTCATAGCAGCTGGATGTTTGCTCATGGCCGCCGGGGCTCTTCTCATAGGCTCCGCCCACTTTTTTATGGGACGGTAAAGGCCAACAGAAATATCCACAATAATTTAAATAAAACAAGTGATTCTATTTTTGTTTCAGATTTTTTATGTATTTATTTTTTTGGTTCACAGATATAAATACGACACCATTATTCAGAACAACAGCACGAATATTTCTGCGTGTGTGGACCCTCTGAAAACAGCTGAAGGTGTTCAGATAGAGGAGTCTGTGATGAACAGTGAAGGTATCTTTAGCTAGTCTTTTTCTAGTTTTAGCTTGTGAGTTGCTGCTTTAAGCTTGTCTTTTGCTACTTTAAACTAGTCTTTCAGTACTTTTAGCTAGTCTTGGTACTTTTAGCGTGTATTTTGCTACTTTGAGCTAGTCTTTTGTAATTTGAGCATGTCTACTTTGAACAATTGTTTTGCTATATTTAGTTAGGCTTTTGCTACTTTAAGCTCGTTTTATGCTACATTGAACTAGTCTTGAGCTACTTTTARCTATTCTTGCTACTTTTGAGCTAGTCCTAAGCTACTTTTAGCTAGAATTTTGTACTTTGAGCTTGTATTTTCCTATTTTGTGCTAGTCTTTTGCTAATTTAARCTCGTTTTATCCTACTTTAAACTAGTCTTTTGCTACTTTTAGCTAGTCTTGTATTTTTAGCTTGTCATTCACCACTTTGAGCTTGTCTTTTGCTACATTAGTCTAGTCTTTTGGTACTTAAAGCTTGTTATATGCTACTTTGAGCTAGTCTTTTGGTACTTTTAGCTAGTGTTTTTTACTTTGAGCTTATCTGTTGCTACTTTGAACTATTTTGCATTATTTAGCTAGTCTTTTGCTGCTTTAAGCTCATTTTATGCTACATTGAACTTAGCTACTTTTAGCTAGTCCTGTTACTTTTCACTTGTTTTTTGCTAGTTTGAGCTAGTTTTTAGGTACTTTTAGCTAGTCTTTAGCGCTTTGAGCTAGTTTTTGGAATTTGAGCATGTCTTTTGCTACTTTGAACAAGTGTTTTGCTATATTTAGTTAGGCTTTTGCTACTTTAAGCTCGTTTTATGCTACATTGAACTAGTCTTGAGCTACTTTTAGCTAGTCTTGCTACTTTTGAGCTAGTCCTAAGCTACTTTTAGCTAGAATTTTGTACTTTGAACTTGTATTTTCTTATTTTTTGCTAGTCTTTTGCTAATTTAAGCTCGTTTTATCCTACTTTAAACTAGTCTTTTGCTACTTTTAGCTAGTCTTATATTTTTAGCTTGTCATTCACCACTTTGAGCTTGCCTTTTGCTACATTAGTCTAGTCTTTTAGTACTTAAAGCTTGTTACTGTATATGCTACTTTGAGCTAGACTTTAGGTACTTTTATCTAGTGTTTTGTACTTTGAGCTTGTCTGTTGCTACTTTGAACTATTTTGCAATATTTAGCTAGTCTTTTGCTGCTTTAAGCTCTTTTTTTTTCTACATTGAACTAAGCTACTTTTAGCTAGTCCTGTTACTTTTCACTTGTTTTTTGCTACTTTGAGCTAGTCTTTTGTGCTTTGAGCTAGTCTTTTGTACTTTGAGCTAGTCTTTTGCTACTTAGCGCTAGTCTTTAGTTCCTTTTAGCTAGTCTATTGCTATTTTTAGCTTGTCTTTTGCTGCTTTAAGCTTGTGTTTTTGTTGTTGTTTTAGCAGCCTGTGCGAGGGAGTCCGGCTCCAACATGTGGGTCTACATTTTTCTGGCGAACGCTCTGCGAGGAATCGGAGAAACTCCGGTCACACCTCTGGGCATCTCGTACATCGATGACTTCGCTAGAGCTGAAAACTCTCCGATCTACATCGGTGAGAAGTAAATATCATCTATAATACAGTTATTTCAGCTTCTATTTTATTTCCTCTGTGCGGTATAGAGGTTTTTTTACCCTACAGATGAGCTGAAATAGAAATCTGAAGCCTCTGGTTGTTTTTGGCAGCTTGTCTCCAGACCGTCATGCTCCTGGGCCCCATGTTCGGGTTCCTCCTGGGCTCTTATTGTGCCAAACTTTACGTCGACATTGGATATGTTGATATGGGTACGTGTGCGCTTCATGTTTGATAGAGAGTTGATATAGTTTGAGTTGTTGACTCAAAATCTTTACTCACATTTATTGTAGTTAAATAAATTTGTATTTTTGGGATTTTATTTTGAAGGGCTTCAGGTCTGTATGTACAGTACTTAAAACACACGTTCGCCTCACCTTCTCTCTAACTACTTTCTATATAAAACATTACCTAGTATTTATTTTTTTCTGAATTCAGTCCACGTCCTTTGAACAGTTGGTCTCTTCTTTATGAAGTTAAACGGGGTGTCAGTTTTTGGCAGGAATCTGTCAGTTTTTGACAGAGGGGACACGGGGGGGACGCCGTCTGGAGCCTCATTTAGACYGACCCTGCTGCTCGAGGAGCTAAAAGTCGGACACGCTGGTCTAAGAACAGCAGCGCGTCAGTCAGAGGGGGTCACTGAGGACTCTGTGTTTTAATATTTCTGCAGGAAACAGCCCCGTCTTTGTTTTATTTGTTTTTGACAATCAATTATTCATTGCTCACAAAGAATAAGGCGAATAAATATTTGTTTTCGGCTGATTATATCCTGTCTGAGGACGATGCAAAAAGAAAGACGTAAATAACATAATAGGTAATTTTTTTGTGTGAAAATATAATGGGAGTGTTTTCTGATGTTATTGAAAACTGTAAACAAAATCAAAGCAATAAAACAATAGCAAAAAGCTAAATCTAGCAAAAGTAGCTAAAAACTAAAAACAGTTAAAAGAGTAGCTACAATAAAATAACAAAAAACAAAGTTATTTGCCAAAAGTAGCAAACTGTAGCTAACATCTAAAATGAGCAAAAGCCRAAGGTAGATGCTGAAATTAATAAAAAGAGTAGCTAAAAATAGCAAAAGTTAATCTAAAAGCCGATACTAGCAAAACCATAGATATAAGCAAAATCAGCTAAACTGTAGCAAAAAACTTTCATAAAAATTAGCAAAACAATAGTAAAAAGTTAAATCTAGCAAACTCATAGCTAGGTCTAATGATGACAAAACTGTAGCTAAAAGCTAAAATGTTTAAAACAGCAGCTTATATCCTAAATAAGCACAACAGTCACTAAAACTAGCAAAAATAGTAGCTAATTTATCTATTGTTTTGCTAAATATAGCATATTGCTAAATTAACAAAACAGCTTTTAAAGCTAACTTTAGCAGTACAGAAGGTTAGAGCTAAAATTTAGCTGAAATGTTGCTCCAAGCTTGAGTTTGCAAGACAATAACTAAAATCTTAGATTAGAGAAAACTGTTGCTAAAAGCTATAATTATCAAAACAGTAGCTAGAAACCCAATTGTAGCAATACAGAAGGTGAAAGCTAAAAATTAGCTGAAATGTTGCTAAAGTTGCCAAAACAGTAGCAAAMAATCTTAGATTAGAAATAACTGTTATTAAAAACTGTGATTATCAAAGCAGTAGCCAAAACTTATGTGTAGCGATACAGAAGCTGAATGCTAACATTAGCGTAACAGTACCAAAGTTAACAAAATTGTAGCTAAAAGTTAAAGCTAAAAAGAATGTCGCTAAAGGCTAAAAGTAGCTTAAGAACACCAAAACAGAGGACATACGCTGAAATACATTTTAGAGAACTGTTTTAAATGAAGTTTAACAATAAAAATGTTTAGTTTGTTTTTATTCATTCATTTTTATAAAAAAAACAACAAATTCTAAATACAATAAAAATACAAATCATAAATGAAAGGTAGCAGAAGAAGAAAAAAATCTGTCCCTTTTCTCGAAAAAATAAATTTAAACAAATTAGTCTTCAAATGTGTAAAAGTTGTAGACATTTAGTGGTAACTTTAATCCTGATTGAACTGCTTTGATTCATGAAGGGTTATCGCAGCTTAAAGTTTGAGGAAGCAGTTTGGGTTGGGTTTGAAGAAATGACTCTCTGTCTCGGACGCAGACGGCGTGACCATCACTCCGAGAGACGCCCGCTGGGTGGGCGCCTGGTGGCTGGGGTTCCTGGTGTCCTCCTCCCTCCTGCTCGTCTCCAGCATTCCCTTCTGGTTCCTGCCACGCTCGCTGCCCAAACAGGAGGGTGAGGAGGACAAGTCGGCTCCTCGCCACGTGAGCCCGGATGGGACGGAGGAAACGCTCAGCAGCAGCCACAACCTCAAGCTGACTGAAATTGCTAAAGGTACGTCAGAGGCGATCTGTGTTCAGGTTCAGGAGCTCTGCTGGTGTTTTTAACTGGGTGTTTATTTTTATCTTCAGGGTTTCTTCCATCGTTGAAGCGCCTGTTGGGAACCCCCGTTTACTTCCTGTTTCTCTGTGGGGCCATCCTGGAGTCTAGCTCCATGATCGGCTTCTTCACCTTCAAAGCCAAATACATGGAGCAGCAGTTTGGACAGTCGGCATCTAGGGCCAACTTCCTCCTGGGTAAAAACACATCGACACAGAGAATCTACCACATGGAGCTGAATAATTTATCAGAAAATCCAGTGTGTTTCATCCCAGTAATGTATTTGGTCAAGACACAACAGTGTAACGCTTTTAGTGTTTTAAAAGTGTCACAAATGGGAAACTGGCAACAACTGGTGACATTTAGGGTTCTTGAAAGTGTTTCCCATTTCAAGGGGTATTATTTGATGTACTACGTCTGGCTTAGAATTCCAGTGGAACTGTCAAACTCAGGCACTGTTCAAACGCCACTGTTTTTCGGGAAAATTGTAGCATTTCACACACAACACTAACTCTGGGCTAACACCAATGCAGAGCTAACACAAACTCTGGGCTAACACTGACGCAATGCTAATGTGGAGCTAACACCAATGCAGAGCTAACACTAATGCAGAGCTAACACAAACTCTGGGCTAACACCAATGCAGAGCTAAAACTGACACAAGGCTAATGTGGAGCTAACTTATGCAGAGCTAACATCAATGCAGAGCTAACACTGACACAATGCTAATGTGGAGCTAACACTAATGCAGCGCTAACACTGATGCAATGCTAACRTGGAGCTATCACCAATGCAGATCTAACTCCATTGCAGAGCTAACAGTGATGCTGCGTTCCAGTTGTATTGGATCTCAAAATTCAGAAGCCGGACTGACGTCAGTTCTGAGCTGATAGCATTCCAGTTTCAAACATCGGAAAAAGCGTTTCAATTATTTTGCTCTGCAACAATAAAACTTACAATAATAGTGCTCWACGAGGTATTTTGAGTGTACAAACAGTGTTAAAACATATTTTAACTATCACTATAAAGCACTACAAGTACGTCTGACGTAATGTAAAATAAACAACACAGAACAAAGCCGCTTTTGTTTACATGCAAGACTAGCAACGTTAGCGGTTAGCTCAGACAAGCATGCTAGTACGCTACATACATTAAACAAATATAAAAAGGGAAAATAAACAAACAAAATACACTCGTTTTTATTCTGCCTTCTCTCTTCTTACTTTCTGTCTGTTAAATAATGGGGATGGTGCTTGTGTACGTTTGATTACAGCTCAACATTAGCCGTTAGCTTAGAGGAACAAGCGCACAGCAGCCATGTTGAAATGATGACGTAATGCATGCTCGGGCTGCTCGGGTATGGTTTGGATGCGCCGACCTCTCGACTCAAAACTACGACTTCAGGGGGCGTTCCAGTTGAAAAATAGAACTCGGAGGCTCGAAGCTACAACCTCTGAGGACAACTGGAACGCAGCATGACACAATGCTCATGTGAAGCTAATACTAATGCCGAGCTAACACTGACACAACGCTAATGTGGAGCTAACACCAATGCAGAGCTAACACGGATGCAATGCTAATGTGGAGCTAACACCAATGCAGAGCTAACATTGACGCAATGCTAATGTGGARCTAACACTAATGCAGAGCTAGCACTAACGTAGAGCTAGCACTTACTCGGATGTAAAGCTAATGGTAACGCTAACACTACTTACTTGTTTAATCATCTGAATCACTTCCATAAACCAAAGTACAAGGTATTCCAGAAAATAAGGACAGAGACAACGTCGGTATGATAAACTCTTCTCAGGTAAATTGCGGAAACAAGTCTACTCTGCCAAGAATCCACGATGCACCGATGCTATCCCTTACATGTGGCAAATTAGGTTCTGGAAAGAAATAGTAAAGTAAGTAAGTAAAGTTTTATTTATATAAAGTTTTTACAGAAATAAATTCACAAGGTGCTGTACATTCAGGGAAGGGGGAGGGGGCAGTTAATAAACACCCATTCAAGAAGACATACAAGGCAAACATGGGGGAACAGGTGAAACTGGTCATGCAGCAAACACAGTTGGGCTATCTTTAACAACAGAAAAACTAAAAACCATACAAGGGAAGATGAGGAAAAAAAACGTGAGATGTGGCTGTTAAAGTGAAGAATTTACTTTAACTGATGATTTGTAATAAAAATTTCAGAACACAGGGTCACTGATTACTTATAGTAATGGACTAAACGCCACAATTAATCATGTTTTTTTTTTGGCAGCATTGCCCAACCCTACATTTTAACCATGAGGTAATCTCTCCAAAATAACAAGAAGAGTAGGGTGTCATCTGCATAAACATGAACAAGCCCATAAAAATGGCTTCTTATATATCTCTGTGTTTCACCGTTTCTTCCAGGTGTGCTGAACTTGCCAGCAGCAGCCATGGGGATCTTCCTGGGGGGGCTTATAATGAGGAGGTACAAGCTGAGTGTGGTCTCTGGAGCCCAGCTGTGTTTAACCACTACCTTCATGGGCTACCTGCTCTTACTGCTGCTGTTTGGCACAAAGTGTGATAACCTACCTGTGGCCGGCCTCACCGTGTCGTACAACGGGTCAGCACTGAAACTGTTTCATTGTTCCCAGCAACAAATTAGATCTAAATGCAAAATATAACCTAGAGAAATTGATTTTCCTGAAAAGAAAAATGCTATTGTGAATGCTACTCGCTGAAAACTTATGCTGATAGCTACTGAAATTGAGCTGAAAATATCTGTTGGTAAAAGTGTTAATGCAAGTACAATTTGAAAAGCTGAAAGAAGCAAAAAACAGCTTAACTTTGCAGAAAATAGTAAAAAGGAGCAAAAATATAGTAGAAATAGCAGCAAAAGCTGTTATATATATAACAGCTATTATGTAGCAGATAGTGAAAATGTAAACAATTTTTAATTAGCAAAAAAAGTACATAAAAGTTTCAATTTATAGTAAAATAGCTAAAATGCCAAATTTGTCAGTTACTGTAAACTGCTAAAAAGTAGCTGGAATGTTTAAAATTAGCATAAGGAGCACAAGTCTGCTTAACTTAGCAGAAAAAGTTTGTAATAGCCACAAAAAACATGTTTCAGCTAAAATCAGGTAATAACAGCTGAAGGATAGCTAAAATTGCAGCAAATAGCTGAATATAGCAGAAATCAGCTGTAAGAATCAGAAATAGCATAAAGTAGCAGAAAAAAGCATAATATAGAAAAAAGTGGAAGAATATCAGAAAGAAGCAGAATTTTAGCTGAAATTGCAGAAAAAAGCTAAAATTCGCACAAGGACGTTAAAAAGTGCAAACCAGAACAAATTGTGCAAGGTGCTGTAAAGATTTAGAGACATTTTAAAGGATTTTAAGGATGTTAGAAACAAATACATTTATTTTCAGTTGCAAAGAAGTGGCAAAAAAACTGAAATAGCTGAAAAAGTATAAATAGCTGAAATACCAAAAGTCACAGCAGGGTTGTCATAAATGAGCTGAATGTTTTGATTTATGAATTTTTGAAATAGAACAAAAATTGCGGAACGAGTTAGGTGCCGAAAAATGTACGGAATAGTTAAAGCAACAATAAAAACTGACATGAAAACAAAGTGTGAATGCTATGAAATATTCACACAATAAAGAGAGACATGAACACAATAGTGTGAATGCTATGGAGCATTCACACATTAATTTCTCCCCTCCAGGTTGAAGAACGTGTCGTACGACACAGACGCGCTCTTCTCTGGATGTAACGCAGACTGCTCATGCTCGGCTGAGGAGTGGGACCCCGTTTGTTCAGCCAGCGGCGTCACCTACGTCTCCCCGTGTCTGGCTGGCTGCCTCACGTCCAGCGGCCACGGCAAGAACACAGTAGGGTAACACGCAAGAACACGCACCTTTATCGTATTTTCATATTCTAWAGTTTATAGTTCTGTCAGTGGTTTTAAGTATTTCAGCCTGGTTCTGTTGTCGTTTCCAGGTCTTTCACAACTGCAGCTGCGTGTCCGAGTCTTTCCCAGTGGGCAGCACCACGTCGGTGAGGCTGGGTCAGTGTCCCCACGCCAAAGACTGCAGCAGCAGTTTCACCTCCTACATGGCCATTTCTGTCCTCAGCTTCTTCATCATTGCTTTGGGAGTCACGCCCAGCTACATGGTCATCATACGGTCAGCGCTACATTTTCATACGGGAAAGACAGCAAGTGCAGACGGGGAGCAGGGGTGCTTTTGTTGGACAGGGTTGTGGCTAATCTTTGTTAGCACTTTGAATTTAGCTCAGTATCTGCCATTTAGGTGTATTGTTCCACAATTTTTGTGACATTTTAACAATTAATATATCAAAACGTTCAGCTCCTTCAGGACATTCCTGCTATGACTTTTGGTATTTCAGCTATTTATACTTTTTAAGCTATTTCACTTTTTCGGCCACATTTTTCCCATTGAAAGTGAATGGAGCTGTTTTCAACATCCTTAAAATCCTTCAAAATGTTTCTAAATCTTTAAAGAACCCCTTTTGTTCTGTTTCTGCTCTTTTTAACTTCCTTGTGCTAATTTTAGCTTCTTTTTTGCTAATTTTTAGCTTTTTCTACTATTTCAGCCAAAATTCTGCTTCTTTCTACTTTTTTGTTTTTTTCTGCTACTTTCTGCTATTTCTGCGTCTTACAGTAGCTTTCTGCTATATTTAGCTATTTTCTGAAATTTTAGCTAATGTTCATCTGCTAGCTAAAGTTAGCTTTTATAAACTAAATACACATTTTTTGTAGCTATTACAACATATTTCTGCTAAGTTCATCAAACCTGTGCTCCTTATGCTTCATTAAAATTATTTAAGAATTTCCAGCTACATTTTAGCTGTTTTACTGTTGCATTTTATTGCGCATTTGGCTTTTTTTTAATGGCTATTTTACAATAAATGGTCACTTTTGTGTACCTTTATGCTTTTTTCAGCTAATTTAAATTTTTTTTTACAACACTTTTACCATCTACGTGCCAATTTCAACTAGGGGCTGCTACCTTTAGCTTGTTTTTATGCTAATTTTAGCTTTTTTCTTCTATTTCAGCTATAATTCAGCTTTTTTCTGCCATTCTTCTTCTAATTTCATTTTTGTGCTTCTTATAACTTTTCAGATGGAACAGGCATTAACAGTTTTGCAACAAAACATTTTCAGYTCCATGTCAGCAGCTCTCAGCTAAAGTTTTCAGCAATAAGTAATCACATTAGGATTTTTGCAGGAAATCCAATTTCTATAGCTTCTTTATTGTTTATTTTGAAACACAGATGCATTTCACCAGACTTGAAGTCTCTGGCTCTGGGGATCCAGGCTTTAGGAACCAGGACTCTCGGTGAGTTTTGCAGCTTAATGTAAACRACCTCTTTCAGACGTTTTGGGGGTAATTTTTTAACTATTAGCAGGCAGAAGCGAAGAGTATATTTTCATGTTTTTTTTAATTTGGGGCTGTGTTTTGTGCGCAGGTGGAATTCCCGCCCCGATGTATTTCGGAGCTCTGATCGACTCGACTTGCCTGAAATGGTCGATGAAGAAGTGTGGCGGGAGGGGGGCGTGTCGTATTTACGACTCAGACATGTACAGGTGACCGGTTAACTCTCAGAACAAACCCGGTTCTTTAATCTGGAGTTGGTTTACCTGTTTGTCCGGTTCTTCTCTTGGTTCGCAGAGTCGTTTTCCTGGGTCTGATCACCTGTCTCAGTGGTTCCTCTTTTTTCTTCCTCATCGCTGTCATAGTCCTCCTCAGGCGACAGTTCAGGAGAACAGAGCTGGAGGCGGAGCTGCAGAGAACTAAAGCCTCACAAGGAATTGAACTCAAGGCCTCATCGAACGCTGTAGTAGAAGAGAGGGGTGCTGGTTCTAGTAACTCAAGTTGGTTTTAAGTATGGCAAGCCATTTTATTATAGAATCAAATTGCACAATAAATGGCAGGCCATTTAAAGAAATTAATTAAATCGCACCGGGGATGGCATTTTATTTGAATATATAAGTAAACTGCACAGGGTATGGCAAGCCATTTTATTAGATAATCAAATCAGACAGGCCATTTGATTATAAAAACATGTATGTTCAAATTACACATGTAAGGCAGGTCATTTTAACATACAATCAAATCATCCAATGGTTTATATATGATAAATCTTAAATTTTCTTAGTTACTAGACATGTTTCGACGTATGCTTCCATCTTCATCAGAGGTGTCACAGCTGATGTTGTTTGGAGAGATAAAAAATGTAATGTTTTATATGAAATATCATGCCATACTTGTGAAAAAACATACATGGGGAGACGGGAAGGAGGAAGGAACATGAAAAAGGATGTGAGAAAGAAACAGAAGAAAGACTACGAACCATAAAAGAACAAGCTTTGCAAGGAAATTATAAATCAGCCAACACGGACCACTGCAAACGGGAAAATCGTATTATGAACTGGGAARGAGCCAGAATCATCCRCAGAGAGGACAACAAACACCAGCGTTGGAGACGGAGGCATACATCGAAACATGTCAGGTATGTCTAAAGAGATATAAAATAACAAAGTCTCTAGTAACTAAGAAATTTAAGATTTACAATCAAATCATTTTTAGCACATCATCATACTGAGCAAAGTRTGGCAGGCCATTTTAATATATAATCACATTGCACAATAAATGGCAGGCCATTTAAAAATATAATTAAATCG
>NW_013952606.1:845182-846970 GCF_001266775.1 Austrofundulus limnaeus
TCTCATTACTTTTAAAAATCATTATATTGTGTTTGTCTTTATCACAGTAACATTTAAAATAAAAATTACTACAATAAACACATTTTTCCTGAACCGGCTTAATAATCTGACCCATTTATACAAAAACTAAGAATCTCGGAAAAATATTATTCTGTCAATAAATTAATTCTTGGATCAGTGATGTTTCACTTTTAGTTTGTAGATTTTATCTCTGCAGACCTCCGGTTTAGCTGAATGTTGTGTAAATGCTGATTTTTCTGTACGTTTTTTTGCAGCCTAACTGCATACTTTATTTATTCATATTACAAAACATTTAGCTCATTCAGGAGTCGGGTTGGTTTTTGTAACTTTGATACTTTATTGACTTTTTAACAAAATTTTAAAATCTGCTCAGAAAAACATCTTCAATTGCTTCAAAATATGTTTTTTTACATAGTACCCCGTTGTGTCTCTCTGGGTTTATGCTGCAATGATAAAGCTGCTCTTTGAAAGGCTGAGAGAGTGAACTGAAATGATAATATGGGKCTGTAAAAAGATAGAAAAGAAAAAAAAGCTGCACATTTTTAAAACTCTGGGGATAAGAGCTGTTTTTTTTTCTCCAGGTAAGTATAGACAAGCATGCAGCCACGAGCTTCTCTCCATCAGTATTTCAGGCAGGGCAACTTCAGATCTGCTCTCACTGATGTGCAAATCGTTTCCCGTGACATTTGATCTTCATTATATTCAGTGTCACTGGAATAATCAGCCACGCTGAGCATCGCAGCTTATGAAGGCAAATCTGCCCGATGAATGTTAATGGGAGCAAAGTTACTTCAGAGTAAGAATGTATTATGAAGCAGCTTCCTTCCTTCAGAATCTGCTGCGAAACATGACTCCTTAGAAGAATTATCTGCAGGTTAGTATGACATATAAAAACTCTTTCTAAACGTACTTAGGATCTGAAATTTCCGAGTGCCAAAGCTGTATTTTGCACGTGAAGGCCTCAAATTTCCAGTTTTGACAATTTTGAAACCAAGCTGGTGCTAATCTAAAATTATTTTTCCGCAGATTAAGTTATAATTGTGGTTTCAAGAAAATAATGCAGTGTTGCAAGCCAGAAAATAGGTCATGATTTTTGGAAAAACAAAACGCTTATAGTTACACAAAATATGATGTTTATGTTGTGAAATCCTCGTCGATATCAGAATCAGGAGGAATGAGAGTACATGTGTGAGGCTYACAGGAAGGAGTGAGAGTCAAGCATGTCCATTAAGACGTTGTGGTGAGCTCAGAGTAGTGATGGTGAAAACCAACAGCACTTTGAAGCTCCTGCTCATGGCTCGGTGAGAGTGGGGTAGTCCTCAGGGACACATCAAGGACTCAGCGTTATAGAGGCAATAATCGTGGTAATTTGAATTTAGTGGGTATTTTTTTCTTTGCATTCTGATAATTACATTTTTACGAGTTCTCTTCTGATGACTGATCCGATGGATCATTTCCTGGACGATCCAGATGTCGTTCCATGAATAGAAGATCTTACAGTTATAATTAATCCAAGTTTACACCCAAGAAACAAAACCARTACTATGCCAGTCAACAACAACTTTGTGCACAGTCAGTGTCAACACCACAAAGCTGAAGCCACACCTCTACATCTTATACCCACAATGTGTTTGTGGTTGTTGTCCTGTTTGGTCCAAGCTTCAGCTGGACTCACATTTTTTATTTGAGTATATAAGTAAACTGCACAGGGTATGGCAGTTTATTTGAGTATATAAGTAAACTGCACAGGGTATGGCAGTTTATTTG
>NW_013952606.1:848270-853294 GCF_001266775.1 Austrofundulus limnaeus
CTCTTATTACTTTTAAAAATAATAATATATTTTTCTTTATCACAGTAACATTTAAAATACAAATTACTACAATAAACACATTTTTTTGCTGAACCGGCTTAATAATCTGACCCATTTATACAAAAACTAAGAATCTTGGAAAAATATTATTCTTTCAGTAAATTTATTCTTGGATCAGTGATGTTTTACTTCCCTGTTTTCATTTTGGGTAAACATTTGGTCTTATCTGTCCAAACAACATTGTTCTAACTTCTACAAGCCTAGAGATGTCTTCAGATGAAATAGACAAACTGAAGTTTTAATGCTAAATCTACCAGTGCTAAATAAGCTAATATTACTATTTAGCTGGAATGGTGCTACATTTTGCAAATGTTCTTTTAAGGGTAAAGCTTTTTTTGCGGCTTTTTTCTTCTTCATCCATATTTTCAGTTGCAGGCTGAGTCATTTCTACCTTCTCCTCTCTGTCATGTGGATGGAAGACCTCCAGTGATGAGAGAATGTGTAGCGCTGAGCTAATACATATGTATGGTGATAGCATCGGAGCTAAAAATGATAAGTTTTATGAACAGCTTAAACTTTTACTCAACCACTGTGACAAAACTAAAGAAACAATCCTAATGGCTGATTTTAATGTTAATTGGAATATAAAGATGGAGCGAACAACTCTTAAATAACAGGCTATTTTAATTTAACACAAATAATTAAAAATCCAACCAGAATAACAAACCACTGTGAAACACTAATAGATCTGCTGTTTTCAAATCATACTGAGAGGATTATTAMAACATACAATCTCATCACAGGGCTTTCTGATCAGAGTATTGTACTTTTTGTGATGATTTGTGCGTGATGTGTTGCTTTGTTGTTGTGTGCTGTGCCTCCCCCTGGTGTCCATGTTCTATGTTTCCATACCCATCGTGTTCCTCAGTCTCTTCTGGTTCTTTCTAGTCAGTTCATTCACACTTATCCTCACTTATAATCACCCAGCTGCTTCCAACTTCCAYTTAGCCATGTTAGTATTTAACCAGCTTCTCTTCACCACTTCAGTGTCCGATCTTCTGAAAATATTGAGACAAACTTACAGAATTTTAACTCAAAAAAAAAAAATCAAAGAAATTGAACAATTTTTTAAAGCAAAGAGTATAAAAAAGGGAAACCATCTACCTTGGATGGGTAAGGACTGCAAAAAAAAATCACAGGAAAAAGAGACACATCTTAAAGCATTTTTTTTTTAATCTGGTCTTACCTACCATTGACAGGCAAAGATTTACCTCCATGAGAAATAAAACAACTCATGCCCTATGTAAAGCTAAGGCCAATTTTTTTTCTGGACATCATTAAAAGTGCTAATAGAAATGGCAAAATATTAATAAACTGACTGGAAAGCAAAAATAAAATGGTTAACGATAAAATGGAAATAAAAGTTAATGAGCTGCTAAATGATCCAAAAGAATTAGCAAATGAATTGAACAATTTCTTTATTACCTCTGTCAATGAAATAACATAAATATTTAGTCATTCTGAAATAGCTGGCAAATGTATAGATCCTGAATATGCAGTTTTCAGATTAGAACAAGTATCTGAGATGGAAGTGGCCAACATTATAACCTATAATAACCTATAATAACCCTAAAACACAGGCTTTTTGACAACCTAAACAGCTTGTACACAAATATACTTATTTATACTTTTTTGTGTGTTTTTGTAATAGTTATGGGGAAAATATTACATTAGCAATTATTTTATTACCCTTTAAATTGATTTCTGCAGATTATACAAGGTGCTTCATGACCCATAATTGGGTCCCAAGCCCAACTTTGGGAACCAAAGTGCAGAGGTTCCCAAACTTTTCAGCTTTTGACCCACAAAATAACAGTAGCAGAGACCTGTGACCCCTTCTATTTTTGGATGATAAACATTTGTATCAGGTCAACTAAACATGGGCATAGTAACAATATTTTTATACTACATTTATCCGTTTTAAATACACTAACCTCACTCCTTTGTAACAACTAAGACAAAAATGTAATTAATTCAGAAAATCTTTTCAGGACCCCACCTTGATGTTTCGGGACCCCACTTTGGGTCCTGACCCCAACTTTGGGAAACAGTGCTGTAGACCATCAAGCACTTCTGTCTAAACTGACTCACTTTAACTTAGCAGAAGATGCCGTGAAATGGTTTGAATCTCACTTATCAAACAGAAAACAACCGTGAGTGTTGGTGGCACTGTATCGTCCTCCCTTGAATGTCCTGCAGGGGTCCCACAAGGTTCTATTTTGGGACCAGTATTGTTTTCTTTATATATGTAGTAAGTGACCTTCCAAATGTTAGCTAAAATGTCGATTTTCAAATGTATGCTGATGATGCCTTATTTTTACACCTGTTAAGAGCACACAGGAGGCATCATCTATCCTTACATCAGCTCTGGAGAAAATACAGCATTGGTTCTTTTAAATCCTGTCTGTTATTGAACAAAAACAGAAAACTGTTTTTGTGATGTTCACCCACAAAACTGCAGAAGTCCAGTGTGTTCCTTGACCTTGTAGAGGAATTCAAGTACCTCTGGGTCCACCCTGGACCTAACGCATTTAAAAAACACATCAAACTCACTGCAAACACAATCARCTTTAAGCAAAKCAGATCATCTACGACAATCAGTTCTGCTAAAACGTTTCTCCGCTCAATGATATTTTCACACAGACCACTGCATCACAACCTGCTCACTCACCGGAGACACAACTTTAAAACAAATAGAAACTTTTTTCAAAAAAAATCTTTAAAAATCTTTGCTCAAAAGCCTCTGTCATTCCATCAGTGTAACATTTTAGAAAAATATAATGTGCTCAATTTGGAAAGTTTTAACAGTAATAGCTTAACTTATAAAGTTCTTCACGGATTAGCTCCACCTCCACTCTCTACCTAATAAATAAATAAAATCTCAGTACCATTATTTAAATTGATACTTCCGCTAATACTAGTCCTACTACTTGTGAATTATTATTTTCTATTGACATGTTACCACTTGGTCAGGTTCTTCATAAATTTAACATCTTTTTCCATTTCTATGCAGACGATTCCCAGATTTATTTGGCTATCCCATCTAACCGCAATAAACTCACTTTTTCTCTTTCAGACATCAAAACCTGGATGTCTGATAATTATCTTTTAGTAAATAATGATAAAACAGAGGTGATAGTGTGTGGGCCAGAGACCAAACTCAGTCTCTTTCTAGTATTGGCTTTAACTGCTCTCATGAAGCCAGAAACGACTGGTGACAGAAGGAGAGGGGACTTTTATGGTCAGGGCTCCCAGTTTGTCGAATGCATGTTAGACAGACGACCTCATTGTTCTCTTTTAGATCGTTTTTACTTACATAATTAGGTTTTTAATATTTGATAGTGGTTTCTTTTTTGTTTTATTGCAATTGATTTACCATACCATACCATACCGTACCATACCATACCATACCATACCATACCATACCATACCATACCATACCATACCATACCATACCAACTTTATTTATAAAGCACTTTAAAACAACCACAGCTGATACAAAGTGCTGTACATTAAAACACAACATAATAAAAAAGTGATTAAAACGGTTTAAAAACAAAAACAAACAATTTAAAACTAGATCCCGCTGGTGTTGAAAGCCAAGTAAAATGGATGGGTTTTAAGATGAGATTTAAAAGTATTTGGTATATTTTTTTCGTGTTGTCTTTGACGTTTAAATAGTTTTTTAATGTAAAGCACTTTGTAACATTTGTTTAGAAAGGTGCTATACAAATAAAGTTATTATTATTATTATTATTATTATTATTATTATTATTGTTGTTGTTGTGTTGTTGTTACTACTACTGCTAAAGCTAATTCCACTACTGCCATCAGTGCTAATGCTCTTAGCTTGTGTTTCACTACATGTAACTATTAGGGTTTTGATATTAGCATTTTTTTTTAGTTTTTAGCAAAAATTTTAGCTTTTAGTTAGCATATAACTTCTATTAGTTAACATTTTGCTGTAMTTTTTGCAATCATTTTTAAGATGAATTTTGAGTTTTTATTTATTATTTTTTTGCTGCTTTTGCACCAAACGTGTAGAAAGTTTTATTTCTTTAGTTACCAGCTCATGTCTGCTCCGGTTAGTTGAGTCCTTTAGAATATTCCCCCGTCACTTGATTAATTATCACTTTTGTTATGTGACATGTGAAATTAATTAATCATGTTTCATCCTTGCATGTATTATTAATCACCGGTGATGCCTTCAGGGAGGTGCAGAGACTAAAAAGTTGGTGACCTGAAACTTTGTCTCGKGGTAAACGGGACGACAGTTTTCCGTTCTGACAGAGTTCTTGTCTCTGGTGTGAGTCTGAGGCGGGTCAGTCCCACGGTGGCTGACGAAGGCGATGATGAGGAAAGTGACGTTCAGGAGTGTGTGCTGCAGAAATATTGATTGTGGAGATAGGACATGCATGAAACCTGGTCTGYCCACCCCCTCAGTGTAAAATCAAAATGATTTGCTGATGTCACGAGTGGTTTGAGCAGAGAGCCTATAACTGTTGGAGTCGGCTTGTGTGAAAGACCCACAAGTCCTGGACTGATCCAGAGACGGATCCGACAAACAGCATAAAGTGAGTACCTTATTTATTCTTTTTCTGTAAATATGAAGCAAAAATACWATTTTGAGTTTCTTTTAAGAAAAAAGCTCAATTTGATGAAGCTTTTCGGCATTGTTTTTTACAGAAATGGACCTAAAATACAAACAAATACACATGTGAAGTTGTCTTTTTCTACAACATAAGAGACYGATTCAGTCAATTCTGACAGACTTTTCAGAAAATTATTAAAGCTTTTGTGATTTTTYCTTTAAATAAACAATTGGAAAAGTGCAGATATTTTTGTGCTTTATTGAAATAGTGTGTTTTCTTAAAAAATGCAATTAATGAGCTGAAATTAAGAAAACTAATCTTATAATACATCTTATTATTTTTGGGTAAACACAATTGGGTAAACATTTTAAG
>NW_013952606.1:853732-855953 GCF_001266775.1 Austrofundulus limnaeus
GGCTAAAGCAAGGCTAACTCATTATCAGACGTTCTAACTTTTTTATTTTTATGTCCTCATTTTATATTTAAGTAATTGTTATTAGCTTCCTGTAGCAAAAGATCAAACTTCGTTACATCGTTATRTAAAAATATGTTTTTTGTGCTACAATGTTGCTTTTTATTTAATGTTTTTAACTTGTGCTTTCAACTCAGTTCTTCATTTTGAACTTTTCTGCAGCTGTAACAAACTAATTTCCTGTCTGGGTTCATCAGTGAGTCTTTTTGTTTTGTTCCACTTGTTTTGTCCCTGCAGGAACTCTTCTTCATCAGCAGCATTATGCATCACCTGAGGCTGCCGGTGTTCCTCCTCACAGCGCTCGTGTCGCTGCGCTGCATCGCCGCCGCTCCAAACCACAGGTGAGTCAGAGCAGGGAGGCAAGAAAATCTCCCCTGTCCTAAACGTCCATATTTTTATACTGAATGTTTTTTAAGTTTAAATGTGTCAAAGCATCTGGATGAATGTGCTCTGTTTTGTTTTTTTGGATGCTGCTTGGTTAAATTTGGTGCCAAACCATTTAAAATAATTTAAAAAATCTCTAAATTAATTGGAAAGAAACAGGCAGCCAGTGTCAGCTAAAAGCAGTGTGAGGTCTTCTTGTTTTGGTTTAAAATGTAATTGTTCAAGGCTGAAGTATAGAAGGGATGAAAACATTTAGAGGTTTTTATTGAGCACTAGTTCTTGAAAAAACAAACTCAAACCCAAATACTATAATTTAATAAGACAATGTTTTCATTTAGGGTAAGAAAATTCTGAGATAAATCACATTTATTATCACTTTAAACAAAGCAAATAAATCTAAATGTCATCAGCGTTACAGTAAATGGAAAAATGTTTATTTTCTGAATGTCTCAAACGCAGCTATGTAAACGAATCAGAATAGGACTCAATATTGACCCCTGAGGKACACCACAACAACTTGAACAGGGATAGTCAGTTCTGGTCCTCGAGGYCCGCAGCCCTGCACGTTTTACATGTTTCTCTGCTCCAGCACACCTGATTTGAATGAATGGATGATTTTCAGGCTTCTGCAGAACTTGGAAGAGGTAATTCACTGACTGAATCAGGTGTGTTTAGAGAAGGGGGAAAAAAGGTAAAACATGCAGGGCTGCGGACCTCAAGGACCGGAAATGACTATCCCTGAACTAGAGGATGAGGAAAATAGAAAAAGACAAATAAAATTTSATCTATGGCTCTCAAAGTGCTCAATTTTTTCTCAAATCAGCCACATTAAAATTAGAACAGGACWTGACATTAACCCCTGAGGTACATCACAACAAACAGAGGATGAGAAAAATAGAAAATTACAAATAAAATTTAAGCTACGTCTCACAAAACGCTCAATTTTTGACGAAAAATGTGATCAGTCACATTAAAATCAGATGTTAAATCTAGAAAAACTCAAGAACGGAGCGAACTGAGTGAAAGGATTTAAACGTTTTATGTCTGTGGGTTCTGGATGTAAAGATGACGAGGAGGAACAAGTCCTGCTCATTTCGCGTGGAAACGTGTCACATTGTAGAGCTCCTGCTAAGTGGACACTCCTCCGTCTCGTGGGACCGGTGGAGGTTTTGAAGAGATCATCAGTGTAAAATGGTCTCTCTCTCTCTCTCCCCCCTCTTTAATGTAGGTACTTGAGTCCGGGCGCCTCCTCCTCCTCCTCCTCCTTCGAGCAGGAGAGTGCTCCTCCAGACTCTGAGAGCTGGTCTCTGCCCGAGTTGATCTCCAACCCGTTCCTCGGCCTCGTGGCTGCTCGACCACAAAGAGGTCTTGCCGGAACCAGCAGGTTTGTTGTTGTTGTTTCTAACTGCATGGTGAGCAGTGTTGTATAAAGTACCTCAAAGTGATACTTGAGTAAAAGTACAAATATCTTACCATAAAATTACATTGGTAAAAGTTCAAGTCTCCTCTAAGAATATTACTTGAGTAAAAGTCTTAAAGTATCTAATATATTTAAGTATCAAAAGTAAATTTCTGACATAAAATGTACTTAAGTATTAAAAATATGGAGTAACAATGAGTGGCTAGACTTCCCAAAATGACATTTATTGGGAGTTGAGACCCTCATAAAACGTTTTTTCTAAAGGCCAAAATGGCTGTAATGTCAAATGAAAATGTCAATGTTAAAAAAAGTTTGGAAGCACTAGTCTACCTGCTTCAGCTTATACTATATATATATATA
>NW_013952606.1:856809-858693 GCF_001266775.1 Austrofundulus limnaeus
ATATTTCCCCTTAGTACTCAAGTAAAGTACAGATACCCAGAAATTCTACTTAAGTCGAGTAAATAAGTATTTGTACTTAGTTACTTTACAACTCTGACAGTGAGGATTCTGTGCTGCTCTTCTGTCCTTCAGTCACCACTTGGAGAAGAGGAAGTGCAACACGGCCACCTGCGTCACCCAGCGGCTAGCGGACTTCCTGGTTCGCTCCAGCAACACCATCGGCACGGTCTACGTCCCGACCAACGTGGGCTCTTCCACCTACGGCAAACGAGACCTACAGAAGCCTCCAACCTATCTGCCTTTCTAGTATAAACCCAGAGACTCCAGTTTGTTTATTCGGTGATATAAAACCGATTGTGAGAATGACATTAACGATTGATTTGACCATTTAGGAAGCAGCAGTGCCTTTTAATTTAAAAACCAGTCCAATCTGTGACYCTTGTTCCAAACAGCATGATGAGACTGTACGAAACATACTTAATAAAACAAAAAAAAATGTAAGTCCATGTCAAATAAATGTTGTTTTTGATAATAAAATGTAAATATAAATCTATTTTTTAAACTCTACATGTGATTGCAGCAGCATGTCTTGGGTTTATGAAATGAATTCAGCAGGAAATATCCATAAAATAAATAAAAATTTGAACTTTGATGGTCTGCTCCAGATTGTTTTTCCTGCATGAGAAGAGAAACTGGTGTTTCTTTTATTATTTACCACCATTTCACATTTTTTCTTTGTAATCATGTAACCTCATTTGCTAAAGGTTGCCAAAATTTCATGTTTATTGTAATTTTTCCCCCTGAAAACTTAAAATAACATTTTGCACGACCACATGTAATATTTCTAGATCCATCAGGGCTCAGATAATACACTATTAATGACTACTGTCACGTCCAATTTTACCTCAATATATATAAAATGGACTAAATTACAACCATCAATTAGCTATGGGGACCATTTTGATTTGGATGGAGTCYACAAGTGAAACAGTTGTAAATGTACTGCTAGATTAATTACTGAGAGTTTTAACAAACACACCTAATTTTAACTCAATACCTGTAAGGCTGACTGAGTTACAGTCATGTTTTCATTTTGRTAATGTCAGTTAACTGCAGAGGTTTGAACTGGATCGGCTCCAAAGGTGAATCAACAAACAGCCGTGATTACTTTCATTAAAATCCATATATCTTTATTATCTCCCTTCTGCTGCAGTGATAATAAAAATTTATGGATATATAATGGGGCACAGATGCACATCAACTGTAGGACCATAAAACCTCTGATACAAAAAACAAATAAAACAATAAAAATGTAATTATAAACTTGTGTCCAAAGGGAAGTTCATAATCTGCTTCTAATACAGACTTGAAAGTCRAGGTTTCTTTTTGAACCTTTTCCCAATTTAGCCTCTATTAAATATTGTCTGTCTATCAAACTTTATCAATATTTTAACGCTGTGTGTCAGCAYTTGTATGAAAGTTTAATGTGCTGGTAAAGGTTTTAATATTTAATTTCTAATTAGTAAATATGCTGCTGCTTGGATCTGTCTCAGTCCAGTTTCAGTATCAGTTTTACAGATTTAGAGCAGAAGTTAGTTACGGTAGTAGCTGAGAGTCATGAACCATTGGGTTTTCATAAAACTTTGAGGGAAAGAATTGGATACACAAGATGGCAGCCACAGTTAGAAAACTTTAGAAAACACAAAAATACTTCTGAGACAATTTTACAGATACTGAAGGAAGTTTTGTTGTGGTGGAAGGCTGGAAGCTCAATTTGTCAAATACTCTGAGTGTCAGATTTTGATATATCATTTAAGATTCCTCACAGTGGGTATTTTATGCTGATCTTGGAAGATCTGAAAATATAAATTAATACCACTATAC
>NW_013952606.1:860208-866436 GCF_001266775.1 Austrofundulus limnaeus
GTATGAATATAATATACAAGTTTCACTTTTTAAATGGAATTACTGAAATAAATCTACTTTTTCATGATATTCTAATTTTATGACTAGCACCTGTAGATTGATGATTGGATAAATGGTTGGTTGGATGGATGAATGGATGGATGGATGGATGGAAGATTAGATGGATGGTTGGATGAATGGATGGATGATTAGATGGATGATTGGATGAATGGATAATGAACCACTTTAAACCTGCTGACAGCTGACAGCTGTCAGCTGCATCTTGTTTCTGCACAAACTCTAAAATATGCAACAAAGATTTCYTAACATTTAAAATGATCTTTTTCAGTTAAGAACCATCTGCACMGCTGAAACATTCAGGGCCACTGTTTCCTCCTAAACCCATCAAACTAAAGTGGTGAGCAGCGAAAGCACTCTGCGGTTATTAGTCATTGTTTACCCACATTACTTTTAATGGCACAACTGTCATCACAACACTGTACTCCACATGTGTCGCCCTCCTCAGGCGGTTATTTAGGGTAATGAAAATCCAGGGGGGTGGGTCTGTGACGCACACCATCAACCTCTGTTTGATTAGCGATGACCCGATCATCTCAGACTCTGACCCCAGTATCCCTGCATGGTTAAATCCCACGTAAAAACGTTTTCCCCCCCCACAAATAGAACAAGTGCTGATGAATCCCCAAAACAATGCAGCAATTATCCTGCAAACACTCCTGCAGAGGACGGCGGTTTCGTGTCGAGATCTGACGATTACTTCACCGAAGGCCACAAATGTCCTCAGCAGAGTTGTTTATCGCAGCTGTGATTATCGCTGATGAATGCTCTGATGGAATTTTATCATCACATTAACGTCTGACATTAAAGGTTATTTATTTTCAAACAAAAAAGCAGAAACTTGTTCTTATTACTGAACCACTTTTATAGTAAACAACCAAACAGGCAGCAATGGTTTCCTATTTTATGGCATTATTTGGTTATTATAGAGTCATTTAAACTAAAAGCATGAGCATGATTCAAAAAACATCATTTGAATCGTGCTCATGCTTTTAGGTTGTGTGTAACTCTGCTTTCCCCAAACTGTAACTTGATGTTCATGATTTTTGTGTAACTGATATTATATGTGTCACAGGTCTCTCTTGTAAATGAGACTACATATCTCAATGGGATTACCTGCCTAAATAAAAAATAAATAAACAAAAAATGAATTTATTATGTTAATAGAAATAGTTATTTGTCACAAACATGTTCCTGTTTTACTTTTACTATAATTAAAGGCCTGAGATTCCTCAAATGAACACGTATCTAATTTTGATATATTTTACTAACAAACACACAAATCTTTATCGTTTTTTGTTTTTGAGCAGATATCAAATTAAAGTAATTTCATTTAAATGTAATACACAGACATGTTAATCAAAACTGAAATCCTCAATAACACAGGCTTGCATGTATAAAATGTCACTACAGTAATAATTTTTAAATCAACATTAGAAGTATTACATTTATGTTAATGATTTCGAAATTGTTTAATTCAAGCGCGTTGTTTTTTCGCATTTGAGAAACGTCTCTCGCTACTTGCCGTAGTTAAATGTAAACACGGAAGTTGTCTCTTTTCCGTTCTCATCGGTGCTAAGTAAACTAGGTTAGCTTTAACAAAAGTCCGTACATTGACAATCAAATCGTTACTAATTTGGGGTTTTGAACGTGACTAAACAAACATGTGAGTATTTTTTAAATAAATAAAAATAACAATTAGGTTTTAGAGTGCTTCATGTTTCGCCAAACATGCTTTAAAACTAAGAGTTAGCTGCTAGCGTTGCATTAGGAAGCGATGGCAGCTAAAACGGAGAAAACGTTCGAGTTTGTCGTCGTTGGAGGAGGCATTGCGGGTGTGACATGTGTGGAGCAGGTGAACATAAAACGAATCATTCACCTCAGTGAATAAATGAATTTATATTGTAATAAATTAATAATTAATAAATATTCATCAACAGTTGTCATCCGAGCTCCCGTCAGCAGACGTGGCTCTGATTACAGCAGGCCTTCACATCAAGGCTGTGACTAACTACAAACAGGTAAAAAAAAAAAAAAGACAGCAGAGGATGTTTTTGGCTTTTTCTTTGACACCCTGATCTCCGTTTGATTCGTCTTAAGGTGTCTAAAACCCTGGAGGAATTTGATGTGGAGGAGAAACCGACCAGCGTCCTGGAAGAGAAGTTTCCCAACCTGACTATCATCCAGTCTGCTGTTAAATCCCTCCACACTCATTCACACGTGAGGATATGTCGCTTCTTAAGTTTTATTTTTATTTACTCATTGTAGTGATCCATTGCACCTCTTTATCTGTCCACTGCTGCTATCTAGTGGTCATTCAGCTGCAGCAGAMTCACAGATTGAAGTCACAACTTGGTATTAAATCAGATTTTTGTTTTTCTTATCGTTTTACTCAGTGTGTAGAAACGGTGGATGGTCGTGTTTTTGCTTATAAAAAGCTGTGTTTGTGCAGCGGAGCCAGACCGAAGCTCCTTACCCCAGACAACCCTTACGTGTTGGGCATCCGTGACACAGAMAGCGCCCAGGTAAACCCAGCTATCCTGTTTTTATATTATATCATGACTCCTCTTCATCCCTGTGAATGTTACTGAATGTACAGACAGGCTGGATTACAGGAAACAAGATGTTTGTCTTTATTTCCCCCCTTGCTTCTTAGAATTGTCTTAAATCCCTCATTAAGGTTGCACAACTTTAAGATAAGATAAGATATACTTTGTTGTCCCCTAAGGGAAATTTGTTGCAGGCAGAGGTGCAGCGACTGCAAGATATACAAACACATTAAGATTAAAAACCAAAAATTCAGTATAATTCTCAATGAATAAAACAGMTGAACTGAAACATGACATCTGAAACTACAAACAGTGAATTCACACCAAAGATAAACGTATTTCACATCCCGACACAGCTCTACTTAAAAAACCAATATCATAAACAACAAATAAGATAAAAAGAATAATCAAGATTTGTTAAGAAGAAAAAATGGACGATGGAAGAAAGGATAGTTTAAAACGGTTAACTTTGCAACAAATAGCTCTGTAGCGTTTCCCCGAAGGTAATAATTCATAATCTGCAAACAGAACATGAGTCGGGTCCTGCAAGATCCTTTTTGCCTGTTTGATTACAGTCTCCTCATAGACAGACTGCAACAGCAAAGGCTGAAAATTTGACCCAGTTATTTTCATTGAGGTTTTCATTATATTAATGAGTGTATACTTGGACTTTACAGTAAGTGAGCCGAACAAAACACCCGAGTCATATCTAATTATACCGCCAAGAACAGCATTATAGAAGGTCTGCATGATCTTCGATTGGACACCAAACAGCCTAAGTCTTTGCAAAAAATGCGGTCTCTGGGCTAGTTTGGAGCACAGATCATCAACATGTTCATTCCAGCACAGAGTGTTGCACACAATAATACCAACGTATTCAAAAGAGTGCACTTGTTCAATAATATTTCCATCAAGGGTCACATAATCGTCTGCTCTCAATCCCCTAGGATGAAAGATCATTTCTTTAGCTTTACTAGAATTCAAAATGTTACGACCACTATTCGTGCAATAAAACAACCAGTATAAAAGAGACAATATTTATTATTACAAAATAAGAGAATGTGTATTTGCAAAAAACAATAAACAAAATAAATGAAAAAAAAAAACAATAGAAAAAGAAAATCTAAAAAGGACAGCAGGGTGCAGCGACAACTGCAAAAAACAAAACAAAAATTACCAAATGCCTATTAAATCTTTACAATAAAAACCATTCAATTCAATTAAAAAAATATACAAAGCCTACCTGCAGCGTCGACCAACCACACGCCCAGGTAGCAATCGTCAGATCAAAACATGAAGTGTGGCCCTATATAAAAACACCACACAAACACTGACTTACTATAATCAAATTAAAAGAGTGTTTTCTTTACAACAAAAAACAAACACACAAACCTGATCACAAACAGTGGAACGCGTGGGCCAACACACCTGGTCGAACACCGGAGATTGACAAATTGGCCACCAGCCTGACAGCCTCCCTTTTATGGGAGCTCACAATGTGGAGGAAGCGACCCCTGATGGTTCCACTTGTTACAAAAACTAAATAGTTATTGTCACACCACAGTTTAAAAGTTGCAATCTCTCTGTGATAAACCGAAGGGCTTTAATAAATTCACAACACAGATGCAAACAGATTTGTCTTTTAAAGGAAGGTCACAAGTCGAAACTGACAAATGTAAAAATTTCAACCATTTTTTTAACTAAACGTGTTTATTCATATCTAGAAATAAAACTGGACCTCCTTCTTTGAGGCTACAGGATGTTTACGAGGAACTTCTTTTTGTGTTTCAGGAGTTTCAGAAGCGATTGTCCAAAGCAAAGAGAATTGTTGTTGTAGGAAACGGAGGGATCGCCTTGGAATTGGTGTGAGTCTGCTTCGGGCTGAAATTCCAGGATAAGATACCGTGTTTTATTTAGAAAACTTCACAAGTCCTCCACTCTGTGCTTGTTTTGTGTCAGCGAGGTGTTTTTCTTCCAGGTATGAAGTGGAGGGGTGTGAGGTGGTCTGGGCGGTGAAGGACAAGGCCATCGGAAACACCTTCTTCGACGCGGGAGCGGCGCAGTTCCTCGTCCCGTCGCTGGAGGCCGACAAGGCGAAGGCGGCCGCTCCTTGTCGGAGACCTCGCTACACCACGGAACGAGCCGCGGCTCAGACCTTCACTGCAGGTTTTTATCTCACACCGAGGAAACAAATATCTTCATCTAGTGAGAAACAAACTGTTAAATCAGTGGGGTCCAGTCCTGGTCCTGGTCCTGGTACCGTGGGAGTGCTCTCCTTCTCCTTCTTCTTTTTAATGGCGGTTGACAAACAACTTTCAGGTGCATTACCTCCACCTTCCAGATTGGAGGATGGATCAGACGTTCAGTTTACCCAAAACACCCGTTCTTCTTAAAAACTCAAAACTACATCCCCCGATGATCTTTGAAACAATTACCTAATATCTAATTTACTTTGTAAGTGTTTGTTTTGGTTCTGGTCCAGTTCTTTCTTGCCTGTCATCATGATTCATGTGTGTCTGTTAGCAAAATATCTCTCACACCCTTAAAACTCTATTTTCTTCTACTAGGAATGCAAGGCCTTTAATTAAACATGCTTTTATCATTGCCAGATAGGAAGTCCGGCGGGCAGAGTTCTGGTTCCGTAGGACCCGGCAGCGCTCTCGGTCCAGACTGGCATCGGGGCGTAGAGCTCCGAGGAGCCGCGCAGGTGAGACTGCTCGTTTCTGGGGCGACGCTTTGCTGTTTTTCTGTTCTGAACGATGACGTCACCTCTGTGGTTGGTCCTCAGGCGCCTCGCAGAGTTTCAGTCGAGTATCAGTGTGAGGTGGAGGAGATTTTCAGCTCCGAGGAGCTGCTGCGGTCCCCACGACCAGAGCTAAAACCCGAGACCGGTGAGAACCGGGCCTGTTTTTATCCTCCAAATCTTCCCCTGCATTTTTACCTCAATCCTCCTTTTTTTTACGTCCTCAGAGGGATCCTGGCCCGTTTACGTCCAGCTCACCAACGGCAAGACATTCGGCTGCGATTTTGTCGTCAGCGCCACCGGCGTGGTGCCGAACACCGAGCCGTTTCTCCGCAGCAACAACGTGAGACATCTCAGACATTCTTTATTAAACCCAGCAGCGGGGTGTCTGGTGTCTGAGAGCTTTATTTCATTTATTTATTCACCAAGACACCGGATTACCACTGCATCATGAAGCAACTTGAGCCGAAATTAGCTCATAGGCTACGGTTCATTTGTTGTTCCRGGTAGATATAAGAATAAAATCTAAAGTCGTGAAACAGGAACACAAAACAAAAGTTTAATAATTGAACCGACCCAGTTTATTCCATAAATGTGTTCCTTTGGTGTCCCTGTTTCACCTCCTGCATAAACAAGCTAAAGGTGGAGGAGTTAATGTCAAACTTTAAAGGCATCCAACATTAGTTGTAACATTAGACTTTATTTAATAAACATTTATTTTAACTGCACAATAAAGACTGTAAAAATACTGTAGGCTGTTTAGTTTTTATAATTTTTAAACTAAAAGTTAAAAAAATATATTACACCGACGGGGCCATTTTATTTACACACAAAGCATTCTGGGTAAATGATGATGTGGATAGGTCCTTCGTGCGAGGC
>NW_013952606.1:868679-871190 GCF_001266775.1 Austrofundulus limnaeus
ACCACTCAACCACTAGATGTCGCTGAAAACAAATCCTACACACTGTGCCTTTAAAAGATGAATGAACCAATTGGCGGGCCGGACTTTGGTCACTCACGGGCCGGATTTGGCCCGTGGGCCGCCAGTTGAATAACCCTGGTCTAATGTTACAACTAATCAGGAATTAAGACTAAAAACAAAACAGAGGCGACTGAAGATTTCAGAATCTGTGGAGCATGAAAAGTTTCTCAGTCTAACGTCTGTGTTTTTGAGGGACTCTGCAGGTTTTAGCTGATCTGTTTCTTGTCTGTTTCAGTTCTCGGTGGCGCAGGACGGAGGCCTRCAGGTGGACGATCACATGAGGACGTCTGAGCCAGACGTGTACGCAGCGGGAGACGTGTGCACTGCATGCTGGGAGCACAGCCCTCTGTGGCACCAGGTGAGACCACCTCACCGCTGTTTTAACTTGTCAGCTTCTGCAGCGCTTTACAACCCAGCGATCAGCCAAAAGCTAACCAGAAGCTAAGAGGGGATCGGGCCKTTTGTTGGTGCTGCTCTGGACGTTTCGTCTTTTTGTTGTCCTCAGATGCGTTTGTGGACTCAGGCCCGTCAGATGGGTTGGTACGCGGGCCGCTGCCTGGCGGCCGACGTCCTCTCAGAACCCGTCGAGCTGGACTTCTGCTTCGAGCTCTTCTCGCACGTGACCAAGTTCTTCAACTACAAGGTGAGCAGCGAGGGTTAAATAGTAACGGCGGGTGGATGAATCATCTACTCGGGCTGTTTTTCTCAGCGCTGCGGCGGTTCTGCTCTTTGGACAGGTGGTCCTGCTGGGGAAGTTTAACGCTCAGGGTCTGAGGTCCGATCACGAGCTGCTGGTCCGCTGCACCAAAGGCCAGGAGTACGTCAAGGTCAGGGATCCGACAGATCGACACGTTACGGGCTTTTATTGTGAAGGAAACTCTAGCTGCAACAAGCTGGTTTGTGTCTGGATGATGAGATTAAATGATAGAATCCAGCTGATAATCCCTCCTGGTTCTGAGCTCCGGTTTCCAAAACCTCCCAGACTCRCTCCAGAGCTGACATTCAGTTCATAAAACTGTTCGACATTTTATTCTGCAGCACCAGGATCATCGTTTCCTCCTCTGAGGCGCTGAGACCAGCAGTTACATAACCGTTACCCTGAAACCTGAGCCGGTCAGAACCCAGTCCAGACCCGCAGCTGAAAACAGCTGACAGAACAGAACCGGCGGGGCCTCATCTTTAAGAGGAACCAAAGAGTCATTTTCTGTAAATGTATTATAATCTGTCACCTCCTCAAGGTTCTGATACGAGCCTGGAAGGATTTTCCAGGTCTTTAAAATAACTGAGATATAATTCAGATTTACTAAAAAGAAAAAAAACTTTTCAGGTTTATTATGAATTTTAAACATGGATTTAGAGAGTCTGTGTTTGGAAACAAAAAAAGCTTAAAATATGTTTTCTGTGAATATTAGTGACTGCTGAAACTTTCTGAAGCTGTTAAAGCTCAAAAGAACAGTAGCTAAAACCTAAAAGTAGCTAAAGGATAACTAAAACTTAAACGTAGCTTAAGTTAGCTAGAAACTAATAGTAGCTAAAGGCTAGTGAAAACTTAGAAGTAACAAAAAGCTAGATGGAACTAAAAAGTAGCTAAAGAAAGCTAAAATATTAAGTTAGCAAAAGGCTAGCTAAAATCTAAAAGCAGCTAAAGTAAGCTAGAACCTAAAAGTAGCTAAAGGATAACTAAAACTTAAACGTAGCTTAAGTCAGCTAGAAACTAAAAGCAGCAAAAGGCTAGCTAAAACTTAGAAGTAACAAAAAGCTAGATAGAACTTGAAAGTAGCTAAAGAAAGCTAAAATATTAAGGTAGCAAAAGGCTAGCTAAAATCTAAAAGCAGCTAAAGTAAGCTAGAACCTAAAAGTAGCTAAAGGATAACTAAAACTTAAACGTAGCTTAAGTCAGCTAGAAACTAAAAGCAGCAAAAGGCTAGCTAAAACTTAGAAGTAACAAAAAGCTAGATAGAACTTGAAAGTAGCTAAAGAAAGCTAAAATATTAAGGTAGAAAAAGGCTAGCTAAGCCCTAAAATGGCTAAAGTAAGCTAGAACATAAAAGTAGCTAAATGATATCTAAAACTTAAACGTAGCTTAGGTTAGCTAGAAACTAAAAGCAGCAAAAGGCTAGCTAAAACTTAGAAGTAACAAAAAGCTAGATAGAACTTGAAAGTAGCTAAAGAAAGCTAAAATATTAAGGTAGAAAAAGGCTAGCTAAGCCCTAAAATGGCTAAAGTAAGCTAGAACCTAAAAGTAGCTAAATGAAAACTAAAACTTAAACGTAGCTAGAAACTAAAAGTAGCAAAAGGCTAGCTAAAATGTAGAAGTAACAAAAGGCTAGAAAGAATGTAAAAGTAGCTAAAGAAGGCTAAATCTTTAAGGTAACAAAAGGCTAGCTAAAACCTAAAAGTAGCTAAAGGATAATGAAAACTTAAACGTAGCTTAAGTTAGCTAGAAACTAA
>NW_013952606.1:872628-889438 GCF_001266775.1 Austrofundulus limnaeus
TTTTAAATCAGCCTACAGGCTCTGACATGTTAGATAAATTTGAAAATGAGGTTTTGAAAAAAATCCATAAGACTTGGAAAAAATCTGAGCTTGCTGTATACGTCCGTAAACCTGCAAAATTATGTAAAATTCTTATAATTTATGACAATCTGTACAAGTTGACATGTGTGCAAAAGGCTAGATAGAACCTAAAAGTAGTAAAGGACTTCCTAAATGTTGTAAGCTTTACCCATAATGAACCTCAGATGTTGTAATTTTTAGTAATATTTTCCTGTTAAATCAATAAATYAAATCAAATCAAAAAACAAACAAACAAACAAAAAACACTTGAACCTAAAGTTAATACAGCTTTTTGTTTTCAGAAACATAATTTTCTGCTCATGATCCATCCAGTGTTCAGATGCAGTAAATGTTTGTATTTTGGTGTCAAAAACATCCAAAAAATGATTAAAAAAAATCCAGTTAAAAGGAGAAATGTGTTCAACCGTACRGTAAGGTTTCAAACCTGAACGCTTCTGGTTTTTCTGTGCAGGTGGTCCTCAGCGGAGGCAGGATGGTGGGCGCCGTGCTGATCGGAGATACAGACCTGGAGGAGACCTTCGAGAACCTGATCCTGAACCGGATGGACCTGAGTCCGTACGGAGTGGAGCTGCTCAACCCCGACGTGGACATCGAGGACTACTTTGATTAAGTACAGAAGATGAAACGCATCGTTTGAACTTACTGAAGCTTATTTTTTTTCAGAAGAGAGAAAACATGTGCTGCTTTTTATTAAAAATAAATTATTTTTATAACAACTTGYTGCTGGAATGAAGCAAATCAATACATATTTGTCATTTTATTGTTTTACTGCACTTCAGCTCGTTAAAAATCTCAGCAGCTGGATGTGAGCATGAACGTTTTTCACGTTAATGATCTAAACTCCCTGAAGTTTGGTTTCATTTCCAGCTTGTAGGGTATTAATAAAACCAGGTATTTTAATGAGAATAGTAAATAAAGACCAATTTTTCATGTATAAGCACATTTTTACTTCACAAGAACAAGACGTTCTTAGCTGTACTTTAAAAAAAATAATCTTAGTTGTTTTGCTTTGCTGTCGTAAGCATTACATAAACTACAGCYGCTCCGGTTGTTGCAGCTTCGGGCTGTTTTCTTTAAATCCACTGTTGAAAAGAAAAGATAAAGAACTGTTTAAGCAGAAAGATTTACCCAGAGATGATCCTCCCAAAATTGCCTGTGGCGGTTCTGATTGACAGGTCGGTATTTCATGCACTCTGGGTTTAATGGGAAGTTATTTATAAATACTAAATGATAGAATGAGAGGGCAGCTCGTCCTGGTCTGTGTGGACAGATGAAAACTTTAAGGTTTGAGTCAACAAGTAAAACTAAAATCCCAGATTTTGCAGAGAATGGAGGGTGGGATGGTTGTGTTTCTAATTTTTTAAGAAACCAGGTTTGTCTCGTTCTGCGCGTTTTACTGCTAAAGAGCTGACCTGCCACTACAGCTAGCATCTTTACAATCTAAAGAATGACTTTAAAGCAGCAGGAAAATGAGTCGTTGCACGAATGTGTTGCATTGAAATATTCTGCTGGTTTAACAGAAAAAAAAAGAACAGAATGGCTTCATTTCTTTCCCACACATTGTCCTTGAGATGTGACATTTTAGAAACTATTTGGACCTGGCATGCGCTCCAGAACCTAGTGTGCGAAGAGATTTTAGTTTAATAAGTAACAAGAGTCAGATAAGTTTGGAAATTTACAAGTTTTTTTTTTCCAGTTGTTTGAAATGCTTAAAGAAGCAGAGGTCTGCTTGGATGAACGGCTCTTAAAAACACACAATTTATGACTCAGTTTTAGGAGTAAATGGGAATTCAAAAATATGTTTCTTTAAATAAGCTCATGCAAAATGACAGACASGAGGAAAAAAAGTATATTTTTCATTTTCTTGCGTTCAAATATGGACATTTGCATCAACATTTTATAAAATGCATATGTAATGCATAAGGTAATAATTCATGTAGAGATACTTTCATAGTTATGAGAAGATAATACAGTATAGAATACTGTATCTAATCAAGTATATATGTGTGTAGAGTATAGTGTATTATATATTTTATTGAYCTCTGGATGCTAAGCAAAAATAGTATGATAATGGATATAAATGAAGGTACTGTATTTAATATACSCTGACAGTAATAAAAAAAAGCACAATATAATGAGATACTATCTCATAGTTCTGACTTAATACCTTGTAATCTTTAAATGCTGAGTCATGGGTGTTAAAGATTTGTGAGTGTAATTTTATTCAGTTCAGAGTGGCGGAAGTAGCAGAAGTAAAGCTTCATWCATTACGGATGTGACGTAAAGGCGTACCCCTGCTGTGAAGTGTACGTTTGGATTTATGCACCGAAGACCACCGACGGCTGAGGGGAACCTTGAGATGACATGCATACAGAACAAGCTCCGCCTGGCCGGTATACGCCGTCCATAAAAACAAGCAGCGTCGATGAGTCATTTGACCGCACGACCTCATCAGGCCAGGTGGGCGGGACTTTTTGAGAGGCGTTGCCGCTGCACACTGCTTCTTCACGAGCAGTTATATATCCCAGAACCTCCTCACGTATTTACATACGCCGCGCATCTTCCAGTCGCTTCGCTTCGAGTCGCTGTGTGTGAAATCGCTCCAAGAAGCAACTGCTGTATCCATGGCTAATTATATCCACGTCCCGGACGAGGCTCCCGCCGTCCCCAAAATAGACGTAACGGTTGACGAGCGAGACTACAGACCCGGTGCGCTTCAGCTAATGAAAGAGCTGAGACCGAGCTGGAAACCGTCTGAAATCAAAGTCAAGGTAGGGCTTTTTAATATTTTTATATCCCCACCGCGCCTCGTACGGCTCGTTTCTACGTTTCCCTGCGMGTTACATATCATTTTCGTTCAATTTGACATTTAAAATCGTCGTTTAAAAAATGGCGAAAACCGATGCTAAAGCTAGCAAGGTGCACTCCAAGTGTCGCGAGCGGACGTCAGACGAAACTAGCTTAATGTGATAAATGTAATTCCAGGCAAAGAAAAGGGACGACGGGCGCGTTAAAGTGGGTTTAAATTAGCGTTTTTAATCTTTAAATACATTTTAGACAAAAATCCCAGAAGACGAAAGACCTARAGAAGCGTAGCTTATTAATTTTTAATTTTGAAGGTAATATTTTGTATCTGCGTCAGAAAAAAGATCAAATCGTCGCGTTTCTCTTAACTTTTTAGTCTGTGATCATCATTGTTAGTGAAATTGCTTATTTAAWCCTGTTTTGTAACATTATTTCAAATTTACTAGCTCTTAATGAGGTATCTAATGCGACCTTGTTATAAGAAATTGAGTGTTTATGTTATATTGGCTTTAACTTCGTGAAGAAATATGGCTATTTGCATTTATATTTTGCATAATTGAGTTAATCGAAGCCTATAAGTGCCCAGAGTCAAATAGTTATTTGTATTCTTGACATAAACATTAGCAAACGCGGTGGGGGCAGTTTTACATGCTTTGGAGAGATATTTTTTAGTGGTCTTTTCCTGTGGTGATACAACTGGAGGTGTGGCTCTGCTTTGTAAACACAGCCAGGAATGAGGAATGAGGGGGGATCATGCCTTCCTGCCCTGGTTTTTACTCATTTGAGGCAAAGTGGGGCTTCAGCAGATGTCAATCATTGCCTCCTGATGACAGATAAAATCCCTCACATTCTTGTTTGCCCCAGTCAGTCCCAGTTAGTGAGTAGTTAAAGCTGGTATGTGGCACCTGACTTGAAAACAAACTGTCCCTGGACTTTATTGCGCAATCGCTTTGTGGCTAAATTGTTTTTCCTTTCTGGGGGAACTTTCAGTTTTTCACAGACGGAATCACCAACAAGCTCTTCGGCTGCTACGTGGGCGCGGTCATGCAAGACGTGGTCCTGGTCCGGATTTACGGCAACAAAACGGAGCTGCTGGTCGACAGGGAAAACGAGGTGAAGAGCTTCAGAGTGCTGCACGCGCACCGCTGCGCCCCCCGCCTTTACTGCACCTTCAACAACGGCCTCTGCTACGAATTCCTGCAAGGAACCGCGCTGGAGCCGGAGCACATTCGCAGCCATCCTGTTTTTAGGTAAAAAAAAAAGAGAAAATCCAGGATGTTTTGTTGACATGCTGAGCATTTCTGTACAAATTAAGGATTTCAATGTTGCTCTGTCATCAAACACRTACTTTCACTTAAGGTAGCATCTCTCTAGTTGGCAACTCGGTGAATTTTTCAATCCACTCTTAAGATTTTGAGTGCTTGTGACAAGTGAACAGGAAGAACCCTCCAGCAGAACCGGGCTCAGGATGGGCGGCCATCTGCCTCAGCTGACAGGGGTTAGAGAGGACAGGAAACGGATGGAGAGAAACGCAGAATGACTGGTCCTGGTGTAGTTTTTGGCACAGTTCAATGATGGAAGTAATGACAAATGCGTACAAGGAGAGTAGAGCGTGTAAAGAAGGCGGCAGAGTGAGGAAATGTGGTCAGATTGTCCTCCGGCAGACTAAAGGGCTCGACACACGGGGAGCGACAAACTACAGCGATTAACGGCTGTCATCGCAGCCAGGGTGAAACCCGACACACGGGACRCGATAGCGATCGCAGCGTTGTGAATCGCGCTCTCAGGTTGCTTGTCTTCACAAAATTTGATTTGTTCTTGACTCTGAAGGCGGGTGTGCATTACGGATGTGTAAACTAAACAAATCTTGCGATGCTAATGATATTGAAAAACAAACACACATCAAGATACAGTTTTATGAGGAAAAACTTACCATAAACTTCACCCTGGTGCCAATAAATTCCCACAAAGCTTTTTAGTAATCACTTGGTGAAAGTGTTAGCTAACCGCAGTGTGTAGCATACTCTCCTCTCATTGGTCAGTCAGTGAAACCCTCGCTGATTGGTTGTACGCTAAGCGACAGCGACAAAAGTTGAACATTTTTCAACTTTCATATGTCGCGTCGCATGCTCGCGTGTGCACGTCTACGTGTACGAGCGCAAAATTTCACACGCACTTTTTTCGCCGGTCGCTTAGCCTGAGGAGGAGGGCAAGCGATTGTCGCCTCACCGCACAGGCTCCACAAGAAATGAATGGAGAGCGAGCGACGTCGCCTCCCGTGTGTCGAGCCCTTAATGCTAAAGCAGCAGAACTAAAGGATAGCTCAGGAAACCCAAACCAATACTAACTATAGGATTTATTAAAAAGGAAAATCAAGTCTGGTCTGAAAAGTAGACAGGGTCTCAGCCTAATGGACATAAACTGTTCTACTTTTTAGAAACTCTAGGAACCCCGAGTAAACCTGAGTGAAATATTTATGTTAGAAGTAAAATTATATTCAAACTGGAGAAATAGACAGTGAGAATATTGAATGAGTGGTTCAGGCATCTTTTATAGAATATACTAAAACAGGTGTTTAGGTTTTGTGCTATTCCCCGGTAAACCCGTATGTACTGGTACTGTTAAAGCAGTTCTCAGTTATATTTGGAAACAGTGAAATGTCTTTTATTCCTAAGTAAAGTTTTAGACTCAAAAAGGCAGGATTGTCTGTTTTGTTTCTCCCATAAATTCAAGTTTAAAAGCATCATTTCATATGTCTTGGTTTCTTCTGCCCTGCAGGCTTATTGCGAGACAGCTGGCCAAGTACCACGCCATCCATGCCCATAACGGCTGGGTTCCCCGCTCTGACCTGTGGCTAAAGATGGGCAAGTACTTAGCCCTCATTTCCAAGTGCTTCAAGGAGTCTGAGCAGAATGACAGGTGAGAGGAACACTTACTATATTTGGTCAAATTAGCTACAGGTCCCGATTGAGGGAAGTTAGAAAGTTTGAACCAGTCCGAAGTGTTTTTGATAAAGCTTCACTCGGTGCAGTGTAACTGTAAGATATTTAAGGAATGTCTTATCACAGTAGCTTTGACACATGTAAACATCTTGTATCTCAGAGTAGGACAGTGTGATCTTGAATCAGTTTTTATATCCTGGAACAAGTAAAACTATCACTTGTACTCACACAGTGTACATGTACTGTTGGCRCACTTCTACACTGCAATAAGTCATTACCATAATATCCGTGACATCCTGAAAAGATACAACAAATTACAAAAATATTTACTACTATTTTTTGGCTTCGTGTGTCACGTGGAAGATGAACATTTGTCATACTGAAATGTTTTGAGCCTTTTGGCTACAACAGTTTGACATGTTTTGACAATAGTATTCACCTTTCTGAGTAATGGGACCTAAACTAAAAAAAAAAAAAATCAAAACAAACTGACTTCAGCTGCTGATTTACTTGGYGCCCAGTCAAACATAAACACAATGTTGGAAGCACACATGTTTGAAGAGCAACAACAGAAATGCCAGGACCTCAGGTTTATAAGCAAAACTGCATCAAAATGTTTTTAACTTGGTGTTTGTTTACTGTTTGTAGACTTCTCCTCTAGAAAGACCAACTTCTAAATGTTGTTCTTCTCTGCCTCCTCCAGGTTCAGTCTGGAGGTCCCCAGCCTCGAGTCGCTCAAAAATGAGCTGGTGTGGCTCCAGCAGAGCTTGTCTGTGCTGGGCTCCCCCGTAGTTCTGTGCCACAACGATCTYCTGTGCAAAAACATCATCTATAACCAGGGGGAAGGTGAGTATGACCCGCAGGAGTGCAGCCACTCACAGGACTGTGTGACTGAGCTGTAGTGTGATTTTTGTTTTGGTGCTTARATGCAAGAAACTGGACTCGGTCCGAGGTAGACTCATGCTTTACTTCCTGTCATCAGAAACCAGGCAGTCCAGTTGCTTGTTTTTACCAAAACTCCAGGCTGAATTCTTGTACAAATTAGAGATATTTACCCTTTTTTATGTTTAAAACTACCTGACTGAGTGTGTTCATTAGTTTGTTCAGTGTGATGATGACTTTTGTTCGCAGCTTAACGCATCTGAACTGTCATTCTCATTTTGTTCTAAAAGTAGTTAAAGCTAGGGATGCACCAATACCACTTTTTTCATGTACTTAACAGTACAGAATACCAGTACAAATACTAATAAATGCCATTTCACTTACTATATTTAGTAAATGAAATTACAAATTGAATCTGTTTGAGGTAATTATATTTATAAACCATTAGAGGCAATGAAAATAAGTACTGTTTGAAGCATTAGCCTAGCATTAGCTTCAATGACCTGTGGTGTAATAATCAGTCAGAATCAATAACCACTCTCCTCGTTAAACTCTTTTCATCAAAATGGTGTAAACTGATTGGGTGTTGTTACATCGGCTTGTTAATAATTATTAATGTCAGAGATCATCAGGAAGCTTGTGCTCAGATTTGTGTATTTCCCTTTTTACTCCACAACTCACATAAAAAAATCCTCATCCTTGTAAGGAGAGTGGCTTTAAGTGGTATCGGAACACTTTTACGTGTATAAGTACACGCCTACAGTATCGGACTGATACATGATACTGGTTTTGATGTGGGTACATCCCTAGTAAAAACTATTATTAGGAACAAAAACTGTCATGTAACATAAAAGAAGTGTGTTGGAGGTTGTAACGATGTTATTGTAACCAGACAGGTTTAATTTTACAGTGAGCAACTGCTATTTTCCATGATCTTTGCGCTCGGTAAAGCTGTTCAGGTCACTTATTTTATTTATTTATTTTTGGTCCTTTTAAAGAAAAACTTTAAAAAGTAGAAAGCTACAGCTGGTTGTGTTTTTGGGTGGTGCTTTTTAAGGGGAGGGTGTAAGAGCTGTCAACCCCCTCGTCAGCTCTGTGACGAGAGGGGCGAGGCCATTCTCACAGCTCCTTGTGTTTTAGCTTTTCTCCCCCAGGACTGACAGCGGAGGCTGTGGCCGCCCTGCCCTCCGGGGAGGGAACGGAGAGACAAACCTCACGCACAGGAAGCTTTGGGGGTCCCTCCCGTAGTCCGCCTCCCTCTGCTCAGGCTCAGGCTAGTCTGGACGAGTTCAGTAGGAACCCCGATCTCCTCAGATCCAAATCATTTGTCAGGCTGCACCAACGCAGTATAAAAACTGTTAAGTTTCTTATTTCTTCTTTTGGATTTTTCCACTTTGAAGCACCGTTGCATAGCTAAATAATCTGGCATTGAAGAAGTCCACATCAGGGCGTGGTACTCTGTTTGTCTTGACAGTAAGTAGTTGTAAATATATCAAAACAAACACGGAACTAATCGGACCTGTTTGTCTTTAAGTCCTTCAGGCTTATAAACTCTACATCGCTATTCCAGGAATTTAAAAACACCATTAGGTTACATTAGTTTATCAGCTAATGATCTGTGATTTTCCTCTCTGCTGCTATAAATAATCTTTACTGCCTCTTGTTTAAACCTGCAGCTGATAACTAACAGATTTACTATTCTGTTTAAAACCACATTCTACATTTTATAAAACCATAAATTTAGCTAATTACTAGGTAAAACAGTCCAAACCGTTCTGACCGTTTCATAAAGAACGCTGGTCGTGACAACGTAGAAGATCGTCACCCCTATGGTTACAAGCTGAAACATGATTCTGCAACAACAGATTTCTGACAAAGCACACAGTTTCTAAGTAACGGAGATCTCTGGAGAGCTCATGGGCTCACCTGCAAAATCAGCTTAAAGCAGTACTGCCTGTACCTGCAGCACGTGAACATATCCTGTTTCTTTTTGTCATTTTTGACCGCATCCGAAGTGGAGCCGCTTTCARTTCCCACATTAAAACGTACATCTGTAATGGAAAAAAAAAATCAGCGTAAACAAGACAGTTGTGCAGATTCAGGCTTCATTATATAAAATACAAAGTTGAGTTTCAGTATTTATTTGATTTAAAATAAAAAGGGAGCAGCTAATCCCCAGTCCCAGATTATTTAGGTATTTTCTCACACAATTTAATCCAAAGACTCCATCTTCAACCTGGAATTATTTAGTGGTAAATGGATTTTACTCTTGTTTGTGTCAGAGGAGCTCCTTCAGCCAGTATCTCTTAACGCTGCGTCGTTAAATTCGCAGGGAGTTTCCAAACAGATTAAATGTGATAAATATCACTAAAATAGTTACTGAGTTTTCATGGTCATCTGAAACCTTTTTCACTTCAGTTTCTGTAAATCTGGAGTGCTAAAACTGCGCTAATATTGGAATTGCCTCCTGCACTTGCAAAAAAAAAAAAAAAACAGAGCTTCATTTTAGTTCACAGAAATGGAAAAATGAGAAAAGGCCATTTTACTGCAGCCAGTTGAGCAACCACAGGCATGTGATGCCCTTAGGTGTCCTAATTATTAACCTASGTTTTGTTTATTTTTATTCAAACTCCTGCAGCTGGTGTGTACAGTAAACACACGAGTCACAGACTCGTCAGTGCGGGTGTTTTTGATGTGAATGATGTGGGCGGAAGTGGGCAACAAAGCCAAAAGTTTAAAATTTACCCACTTGAAAATCTACACGTCTAGCTGGTCGTTCTGTCGCAGACGATCAGAAATCTGTTAGACATAGATGAAAAAAATCACACTTCCCTCTGTTTTTTACTGGCAGACGGGTCACCCGTCGCAGCCCAGTGAGATACTGGCTTTCCTGTCACTTTCAGTACAAATAAAGCTGACCCACTTGTCTGATAAATGTGACAGTGAAGAAGCTGCCACTTCCTGTTTTTATTTTTATAAAAAAGAAACAAAACRTGGAAGTCTTTTCAAAAATGCTGCGCTCACTTGCTGGTTTAGGTTWTCTGCCGGTCCTGCTTTAGGCTAACTGGATTTTCAGTCACGAGGAAACCTTTTCAAAGATGATGTAACATGCAAAAGCAGCAGAAGCGTCATGGGTTGAGAGTAGACCGATGGGAGTGGAGCGCTGCAGAGGGAGGGGCCTTGGGCGTGGGAGAAAGAATGAACAGAGGCCAAATGTGTCTGAGAGAGTGAGCATGTGTGAAAGATGTTTGCCCAAATCTTTTCATCTGCTGCACAGGGGGGCTATAGCCACTGCCTGGAGGTGTTCAGTTGTCCCGCTAGGACCTACACGCCGGCTGGTAACCCACCTCAAAGTGTCTTTCTCTGTAGTCCAGCAACACCTCATTTTTTTTATTTTTCTCTTTTTTTTTTAAATTTAATTATCTCTAATTTATATATCAGGTCAAAGAAATTGAGCTGAGCTAAAAACCAGAATCAGGAGTTAATCTTAATTGGATTAAAAGTATTATTATTCCAAAGTAWTTTTCTTGGGAATGTGGGCTTGTTCAAGTAAGGGTTTGGATTTTGAGCTCGTGACTAACCACCTCCCTCTTTGTTCATTGTTGATGCAGACGTCTTACATTCTCCGTGGTTTTAAATGTGCTCAGACAGCAACACCTTTTGTAACTTCTYTATACTTAAAACCACAAACGGATCAAATAAACCAGAACTTATTTTATGAATTAATATTGAATTATTATTGGATTGTGCTCAATTACTTTTGTATGTTGCTGTCTTAGCTGCACATTGGTCTTTTTATAAAATCTGCATTGGTGTCTCTATCTTTTTACTCATGTTTTCCTGTTTTTTGTTGTTTTTATTCTCCTTCCACCTCTTCAAAACAGAACTTTGACTCTTCCCTTCCCTTAAAACTGTGCATGTCTCCAAAACAAATATCCTCTGGAAAGCTGTYGTCTTTTCTGGAGATTTCTGTACATGCTCCATGTGTTGCATCATACCTTTTTTCATTTTCTTTTTTATTTTATTTTACATTTGTAATGTATTCCAGCTGCCTTCTGGGTGCGTCTGTGTCTGAGTATTCCTAATGAAAGAAAATACAGCCCAGTCTTTATAACCCAACTGTGGAAAATTTGCATGCCTGTTCTCTTTTCTAGTTCTTCCCTCTGTGCTTTCCACCTGTGCTTTTTTTTTTTCCTTCTAAAATTTCAATTAGAAATAAGATTGAAGCTTAAAACAATGATATTTTATTTTTTATTTTAAGCACACATCTACACTGGCCTATGTGCCCATATTTACACATTTTATATGAAAAGCTTTTATTCCTCCTGATGTTCTCGTCTTCAAACATCAAAATACAAACTCTTACTACTTGCCTGTGCAGTTAGCTCATTAGCCAGCTAGTTCAGTTAAATGTTGGAGAGCCATGAGATTATGAGTTACCAAAGGGAAGCACAAAGTTAATCATTGTATTTGTGCATCTTRTTTCACTTTTCTAAACCGTTGCGATTTTGTTTTCAGGCAGTGTAAAGTTCATTGACTACGAGTACGCTGGGTACAATTACCAAGCCTTTGACATTGGGAATCACTTCAACGAGTTTGCTGGTGAGRTTTTCTCTTAATAAGAGTTCATCATTTGTTCTGTTGTTTGTGTTTTAAAATCCTGATTTTGTTTTTCAGGCCTGAACGAAGTGGACTATAGTCACTACCCAGAGCGGGCCTTCCAGCTGGAGTGGCTCCGCTCCTACCTGGAGGCCTATAAGGAGCACAAAGGCCAGGGCGAAGCAGTCACCGACAGAGAGGTGGAGGTTCTCTACGTTCAAGTCAACAAGTTTGCCCTGGTGAGGATTTAGTCCTGATCTTATTGTCCTGACAGCTTCTTAGGTGCACTCAGATTCAGTTAAACAACCCGTGCTTCATGGTAGGGCTGCCACGATTAATCGACGACTAATCGATTATTAAAATAATCGATGACTAATTTAATAAGCGATTAATCTTTTTTTTTTTGTTTACTTTGTTTTTCTCTCCAAACTGCTTTGACACCTTCCACTGCCACATCTGCCTTTCTGTCCTTGACACACATGCACAGTAGTGGTAACTGGGGTAGGCCGTGGACGTCACAAGACATTATACAGACAGGCTCTGGTATCATGGCTACCTGACAACAGAGCTCAAAGTGTGGGATCATTTTAAGAAAATGAARGAGAAACCTGTGTAATATCTGCAGAGCAGAACTTACCTTCCACAGCAATTATTTTTAGTTAGCATATAGCTAAAMTCTAACCATGGTTATATAATAGCAGCTTCATTCTGGTGTGATAAGCTCTATGTTTTAATTTCAATTAACGTATGATCTGATTAGTCGACTAATCGAAAAAATAATCTGTGATTAATCGATTATAAAAATAATCATTTGTGGCAGCCCTACTTCATGGAACAGCAGTTTTTAAATTGTTTTTAATTTAGATATATTAAAAACACAAAGAACTTTTAACAAATCTTTGTTCTCATGAAATCGTAAACGTTTCTTGGGGAGGGGGAGAGGGGGCATGCTACTGTGCATGAGTCTGAAACGCCAAAACTGGTTTCACTGGGTGCAACTCGGATGACGTTATGTTATCAGGCTATTTTCTTCTTAGTCATTCACTTCATGGTATATTTAAATAACTTCTATGAATTGGACCGTTTTGACGTCATGTCAGTCATGTCAGTTTTTTTTTTACTTTTTTTTTTCTGTCTGGGGTGTATGGTTGGTGGCTAAAGTATTAGCTCAGATCAACGCTCTGATAGCTTCTGATCTGGAGCTCACATACAAATAAACACAGCCCCAACTTGAGAAAAATCCTGTGTTTGATTTAAAATCAGCATTCCTTCAATTGAGCTAATAAAAAATACGAGACGATTCAGAAATTCAGCTTTATATCTTGGTTGTTAAAGATCAGGTTCTCAGGGATGCATATGGACAAAAAGTGAATTAAAAAAATATAAAATATGGGTGTGAAAGTAGCCTGAGACTACCGTCAAGACCAGAGTGTATCRAGACTGAAAAAAGACCAAGACTGTGGGGGAAAATGTGCAACTAGTGTCCTAAAAYATACAGTACATTGTACACAGGTAGTTAATTTAATATGTATCTAATATTGACCTAATCTGTTTGTGTGAAGGCTGGGTAAACAATGTTTGTACAGAGACAGATTGCTAATGCTAGTTACCTAGCTTTACACATGACTTACCTTTCTTTGTGCTTCCTTTCTAAATAACCATAAAAGTTTGTAGTCTCTAAAAGTGAAGCTCTGTAGAGTTTAAAAGTCTGTATGTAGTTTTACAGACACTTTCTCCCGCTCCCAGACAACCACCGCTCACTTTCTTGGAATGCCTCATGCAAGTGAAAAGGGTGGAGATGGGAGACAACGGRAATAAAAATACATAATTAGCAATGATTCACGATGTGGATTTGAATCAGTTTTACATTCAGTGAAAGGAAAGATATTAACAAATAAATAGGACAATATTCTGGAAGCTTGAAATAAAATCCAGAGTCCTCGATGTCTGAGACCTAGTACAGATACAATCGGGATGAGACCGAGACCATCAAAATGTGGTCTTCAGACCGGTCGAGTACTACAGCAGTGCTCCTCTGCATCAGCTCTCTGTTGCTTCACTGAGTAGTATTTAAATGTGTTACCACGATAGGAAAACAAAGTAATATTTAATGAGTCATTCTGAAAGTACTGAGTTAGAACTCGCTTTTCATAAAACCTCAATTGGCTGGCCTAGTTTCTATTTTTGTTCTGTTTAAAAGTTTGATGCTGGGGAGTGGTGACGCAGTGGTTACAGTGGAAGACCGCCAGTTCGAATCCCCTGACGGTTGCGTCATGCACCCACATTTGCTGACAAGTAAATGATATGTTTAAAACTTAAGCTTTTGCCAAGACAATTACGTTATTGTGTTGTGGTTTATCGTGTCAGTAATCTGAAGAAGTTGTCAAACAGGTATTTTAATAAAGCTTAGATTGCACCTGTTTGTTCATTGAGTAAACTCTTGTTTCTGGGCCTTCAGGGGATGAAGGCTGCCAGTAAACTGAAAATAAAACAAACTAGTTTTCATTCATTTCAGACCAGGTAAAAACTGTTTAAATGAATATAAAGAGTCACATTTTGAAGTTTATCAGTATTTAAATGTGAATCTTTCAGAGGATATTCTGTTCATAAACACATGGTTCCTTCTTGTGACGTGCTCACCGTCAGGTTTGGTGATTCCTCCCTCKGCCTCATTCTGCTTTATTTGCTGTGAAAAAGAAAACGAAGGCAATGTGGAGGATGGGCAACTGTTTTTGTGTCAACTGTGTGTTGTTGCTGTAGGGACTCTGTGAGCTTGTGTTGAGTAATTTGAAACATTTAGTTTAAGACAATGACTGTGCATTCTCTATAACTTTTCCCTTTTTCTTTCTGTGTCCAGGCGTCTCATTTCTTCTGGGGTCTCTGGGCTCTGATTCAGGCCAAGTTCTCTACCATTGATTTTGACTTCTTGGGGTAAGTTTTAACTCTGAAAATCACTCTGTTAGATTTTTAACTCATTAAATCAACAATTATAAATCCAATCCTGGCATCTAACTCTAACAAACAAGTAGAGGAGAAATTTCGGATTCATCATTTCATCCTTCATCTGGTTTTGATGATCTTTACATGCATCTCATTGTTGACCTCATCTCTCTTTGTGTTTTTACCAAAAGATACGCAGTCCTGCGCTTCAACCAGTACTTCAAGATGAAGCCAGGGATATCTGCTGTGAATTTACCCGAATAAGAGCYGGCACACACCCCCTCATTTCTGCTATCCCATCAACCCTGCTCAGCACTTCTGAAGATGACTGCAGGAGGCCCTCTAGAGGTCTGCGACGAGAATAACTAGACTAATATTCTTTAGTCTCCACTGTCCATTTCTACAAAAAACAAACAAACAAAAAAAAAAAACAAACTGAATGAAACACAAAGCTAAGATCAACTCTATGCATCATTTGTTGAGAGCTGATGGTTAACTTGTTACAACATGGTTATGTTTATTTTTGGTCTACTTTGCTGTACTCTTAATAACTCAGACATGACATTAAATCAATTTACTGTATGTCCAGATAATTGTTTTAATATCTCATAGTAAAAACTGTAAGAGACGCAGAGACTGAGCGCCCCCTCCTCGCACAGATAAAGTTAGAGCCAGTTAAAGACTTTATTTAAAGCAGATAAAAAACCTGCTTTCTGCAGGAGGACGGAGATGGGGAAGAAGTAATTGCAACACGATGGCAGAGCTGTTTTTGAGACTAACGTAACACGTGAACACCAAAAACACTGACTGCTCGTCCTTRTTTTGCCCATCATACTGAGTGTATACGGGCGCCGCTGTGAAGTTGACTTGAGGACCCGTGTGTTTGTTTTTTCTGAAGGTACAGAGTTGTAGAACAGCGTCTTGTTTACTTATTACCTCTTCATTTCACTGGATAGCCGTTCGACTTGAGGATGATTTTCACTTTAATGTAGATTTCTCTTTTTTTATGTTTATTAGTAATTTACCTCACAGACATTTGAACATTCCCTGTTCATAACGTTGTTCATAAACTCTGTTGCACTTGCATGAAAGGTCAGTAGTGTCGGGTTTATTTCACTGTGAACCGTCTAGGTTGGGGTCCTGTTTCATTTTATTTTTATCACTCCTACGCCACTAATTCATTGTTCTGTATAACATGGCCTGAGTCAGATGTTGGAGCCACTGCTGGGCTTTTATTTTGAAAAGATGGTCTGTGGAAGCAACGTTGGGTGTGAATGTCTCCAACTCATTTCCTGTTATCTGTAGTCGGGTGGAGGAGGCAGCAGGTTCAGGAGGGAAACCAGACCTCCGTCTCCTCTGGGGGGCTCCAAGGTTTCCAGGTCCGATGGGATGTAAAATCCCTCCAGCTAGTTCTGGGTCTGCCTCGGGGTCTCTTCAGTAGGAGGAGGAGGGTGTAAATGTAAAGTTTTTTATTTTTTATGTTTGTTTTTTAATGTGATGAGAAGCATTTGTTCAGGAGASAGACTTTCAAGCCTTTTTTTTAACAACAAAACTGACACCAAAGTGCTGCCATCTTGTTCTTACATCGCACACTTTATCCTGTAGCATTATCAGAATTAGATGTTTTTATATACATTTAGATTAAACTTTTAAAGCTAAGGGCTTTGAGATCTGGTCTGAACTCCGCCCCTAAATAACTTTTTGAATGTAGTAAAGCGAAAAAGGTTTTAACTCCAAAACAAAAGCTTTAGAGCGACCGACCGACACTCCAGCTAAATCGGGTTTAAGGCACAATTTGGGTCTCGGAGTACATTTTATTTTGCACTTCTGTAAAGTTTGAAGCTTATTCACCTGTCAAATTTGTTGTTTTTGTTTTGTATTAATAAATTAWATTCAAATTAGTGTTGACCCATTTCTATATTTAAAAGTGTTGGCCCATTAGTCAGAAAGGTGTGCGAAATGTAAATATTTTGAATTAATACACGAGTTCAAGTAGTGGGAAAAACATTTTAAGTTCTCTGGGAGTATGGTTAATAAAATGTTAGTTTACATTTAACAAATCTATTTTTATGTTTGACTCTTTATTAAATCTGAATCTGCTACCATGTTAAATTATCTTTTCAAGGCTTATTTGGTGCAAATCAATACATTGTATTATTATATATGTAGGAGTCCTAATAACGAAGTGTGATCATAACATTTGTTTCTAACAATAAATCTCTTTGGCCACTGTAATGTGTTTATATGTATAGCAAACAAATGTAACGAACTGCTTCTTTGAATGTGAATTAATGTACATAATGGGAGTTTTCTCTTATTTTTCCTTTGTTTTTTAAAAGATGCATTAAAGTGAACGATTACCTGGTTTAAGAGGTAAAATTGGCAAAAAGAAAATGTAAATATGCTTTCATCAATAAAATATATTTACCAAGACAATGTTTCTGCTTTGTTTTTTGACTCAAAGTCAACATTGTGTATTTTATTTCCCCCAAGAAAAGGTCACATAAACACCAGCTGTATGACCGTTAACATTTAATAATGTAATATTTAATATTTTGGGT
>NW_013952606.1:889448-891022 GCF_001266775.1 Austrofundulus limnaeus
ATATTAAATTAAAAAATCAATTCCTTCCAAAACCATTTAACCTTTAATAATCACAAAGCAAGTTCTATACATTTTTTAAAAGCGATGCATCAATTTAAAGTGACTTCCAGATCACGTGAACAAACAAACGCAAAAAACATCAATTATCCAATAGGAATCGAATAAAAAAGTGTTACCAGGATAATCTGTCATCTGAAATTTGATTGGTTAATACTCAGATAGGGCGGGCGCTAACAGTGCGTCGCTTCGTTTTCTACCTGGTACCTCCCTACGGTCACTTTATCCGTGTTAAAACCGCTCAGACACAAAGTTTAAACTGGCACGACGCAAGAAAGAAAGAAAAAATAAAACGAGGTAAAAAGTTTTTATAAAAATGACTTATTTGGTAAAAGCTTTAATTTCAGAACGCAACAAGCTAGCTTGTATAGCGGTTTTTGCTAGCATTACCTGCACGAACTGGAGAGTTGTACTAGCGAGCAAAAAAGAAGTCAAGAAAGAAGTACCTAAAATATAATAACTGTAAACTGTTATTGCATTAACCTTTTCCACGTAGCAGCCATGAAGGAAGATATAAAAGTGACACTACTCTCTCTCTCTCTCTCTCTCTCTCTCTCTCTCTCTCTCTCTCTCTCTCTCTCTCTCTCTCTCTCTCTCTCTCTCTCTCTCTCTCTCTCTGTTCCTATTTGTTTACAAAATGTCTAAAATAAACCATTAGATGAATTTCTATGAAAGTACTGGTTACTTTTAAAAGTCAATCACGTTTATCTTGAAAAATCCTAACAAAGTTCATCAAATTTGGTGTAAATTTGGTTGGTAGTAGCAGAGAGTAATTCACAACATACTCGTTGCATTTGCATTAACTGCAGGAGTATTGTTTGYCTGTTAGCAAAATAACAAAAGAAGCCACTTGGTGGGTTTAAATGAAACTTTGAGACAACATTAGTTTTTTGTTATTTCAGCTGCTTCAGGAGTCACCACAACAAGCCTGGATCTGAACCTACAGCCTCAAAACCACTGGAGCACGACGCTGACCACCGAGCTTCTACAGCCCCCCCAGAATGTAATCGTTTGGTATGTTAACATTTACAAAATTTGGTTTGAATGAACATCAACAGAACTTTCCAGTGATGTCAACATTGTGTATATAGGTTAAAACAAATATTTACAGCATGAACAGTTAGATATATTGTCATATTGACATATTTTTAGAGATTGATGTAAGACTTTCAGGAAATTATCTTTGATAAATGTTCAGCTTTTTTCTTAATATATTTTAATTTATTAAGTAGTATAAACCTTTTATCACAGAAAGTTACATTGTAATTATAATTTTCACAGTTGGAGGAATAAAAAGAAGAAAGTTGACAAATCAAACTGGTTGGTTTTTGGGATGCAGGTTGATCAAAAGCTGAGCTAACTGTTGGGTTGTTGGAACAATATTTTGCTTTAATTTCAAAGGTATTATATGTCAGCTCAGAAATCCACCAGGTTAACAACATACACTCCTGATCAAAATCTTAAGACCAGTCAAAAAAGTGCAAGAATTTGCATTTTGCACTGTTGGATCTTAAGAA
>NW_013952606.1:892333-894658 GCF_001266775.1 Austrofundulus limnaeus
ACATTGTACATAGGATGATTGTAATTCATTTCAAATATTAAAATAATTGGTAAAAATTATGTTTTTAAATATTCACATGCAGACATTCCCCTTTGACATCACTCAACAAATATCTCAACGACTGTTCATCTGAGCAACGTGAAATTTGTTTTGTAATATGTTAATGCTGTTTTTCCAAAAATGCATTCACTTTTCTTACAAAAAAATTGATGTCACGAGCAGTTTAAGGTTTGGGTTAAGACCCCGCTATGGGTCCTAAAACTCCAAATTTTGGGTCGTTGGAGGATTTCCAGAAATTAAATGAAGTTTAAAACTGACTGCTAAGAATGTTTCTGCTATAGTTAGATATGGATAAAAACAATTCGTCTATTAGCAATATACTTCAACCAAAAACACTTTGGTTTATGAGTTTTGTGTTTATTGTGAAACTGGTCTTAAATTTAACTTCACTTGGTATTAAAAAGTCTTAAAAGGTCTTAAATTAAACTTGCCTTAAACGGTAGGAACCCTGACCTGGACAGGTTGTAAGTCCATCACAGGGACACAGAGGGACAAACGACCATTCATTCTCACACTTAGGGACAATTTAGAGCTACATATTAACCCAACATGCATGTTTTTGGTCTGTAGGAGGAAACAGATGTATCCAGAGCTCGTGTGTGCATGGTGAGGACATGAAACTCCATTAAGAGGGAATGTTCTGGTTCCAGGTATGGACCACCATTTGGAAACCTGTAATTTTGTAGGTTTCAGTTGCATTAGCTTGTGTTTCTAACTGGAACTTATTATTTTTAATACTTACGCTTAACTTTCTTTCTTGGTTTTTATTATTTGGTTTTGGGGTTAGGTTTGGACGGTGCGTAATTTTAAAGTTCCTCCAGAAAAAAGGGAGTTTGTTCAAAAGATGGCCACAAGATGGCGCCACAACCTAAAGAAACTCATCAGTGCACCCTCGGCAGAAGTCAAACAAAACGATTAATCCTGCTCAACATTTGTCTTTTGCAGTATTAATGCAAATAAACAGGTTTCCATTAAAACAATTCAAGAAGATTAAAATGGTGTTTTTGTATGAAAGTACAGAAAATGTTCTGTTTTACATGAAACACTGACTTTCCAGTCAAGTTCTGGTTGTTTACTGTAAGATTTTGTTTACAGAAACTCGATGGTTAAATTAGAAACCTATTTATGTTTCGCTCCCCAAAACCAAACAATAATTTTGCAGCATTCTCTCAAAGCAAATCAAGCCTGCTTTGCATCTCCCTAATGTGAGCAGTGTCTTATACAGTGGAACAATTACAGCAGTGCATTACCCAACTCACTGACTGTAATTCAATTATCCCACTCCCCCTGGCTTCACCCACCCAGATAATACACACATTAATTAACAACAGAATCCAATATCGCCTGTTCCGCGCCTCCACTTATTTTCATTTCCCATAAAAAAGGTCACAGCAGCTGAAGACAATTAGTGCAAGTGTGTAGTAATGGATTAAACGTGTACATCACCACGGCCCCGGAGTGCGTGACAGGGAGCGGCCAGGCTGCGGCCCGGGAGAGCAGAAGTGCTGACGCGGCCGCATCCATCAGGCCGGTCGTTTCCACAAACTCATAAAGCGCCGTCTCCGGGAGGCGGAGTCCGAGCCCCGCGTGTCTCTGACGAGCGGAGGAGACGCTTGTGTCGCAAACAGTTATCGCTTGTTGACGTGAAAGGTCTGTTAGCAAAATATCTCCAACAGCACAGTGTGGATTTTAGTTAAAGGAGACGTATGATGCTTTTAAATCCTTCCTTTTCACATTTAAATCCTTCAGTTGGAATCTGTATAAAGTGGAACTGCAATGCTTTGCTCTGAAACTCCACAAGCCCCGCCCCCTGTTGAGGCGTGTCTCAGATCAACTTATTTTGAGGCTGTCTCTTTAAATTCAAATGAGGCACTTCACCCCACCCCCTCCAGCTTCTAGACCGGTCCGTTCTAGTRTGATAGAGGGGTTTACGRCTATATAGCTGCGCAGAAACTTTTTATTTAGTTCAGAAAATGTCGTAGAGAATAGAGACAACTGAACGGGTTGAAAAATATGACTCAAATAGAAAATAAAGATATCAACACCAAACTTTTTTGCCTTCCTAGAGACTCCCAAGTTCACAACAAAATGTATTTAACAGCTAAAAAAGTGGATTTTTCATCTTAATAATAATAATAATAAAAACATTAAACTTTATATAGCACCTTCCAACAATGCCTTGCATCAATCAAAGTGCTTCACAAGGGAAAACAAACAGGTCATAATAAATCAGTACAAGTTAGAAACACATTTACAATAAAGGAA
>NW_013952606.1:895430-901674 GCF_001266775.1 Austrofundulus limnaeus
GGTTAGGATGCACCTGGTTCAACACCTGTCAGAACACACACACACACACACACACACACACACACACACACACACACACACACACACCTTTATCTCCTTACATTCTCATCACTTCTTACTGTTTGGCTCAGCTGAAGCTGTTAAAAGACGGTGGTTTAGTTTAGATCTTGTTTCTTTCTGATAATGAGCCCCTGAGGTCGATCCAGCGCTGATCAGGTTTTCATCTGATGCCTCTCAGYGAACTTGACCACTTTTTAAAAACTGACGACGTGAACTTGGAATAAAGAAACAGGAAGTAAGTGAATGTATGTGGCAGGTAAAGGTAGAAAGAATCCGTGTCAGTCATCACCCTATTGATGATTTATTAATAATTTTGCACAAAAATGATTACAACTCAAACTATTTTACAAACTTTGTGTTAATATTTGGTGCTTTAGTAGCTGACAGAGATCCCTAACTAATAGTCTGAGTCTATTTGAACAGTTTAACCAAAATAACTACAGCTTTATCATTTAAAATAAAAGATAAAATAAAAGTATCAATACGAACAGTTTATTTTTATTATAAACCTATTATTTTACCAGGAAAATCCCACTGAGATAAAAAGCTTGAGTGGCCAAGATAGGCAGCACTAAGTACAATTAAGTCACTATAAAGGAAAATATCATAAGAATATGAAACACATTTAAAAAGCAAAACTAAGAACAACAATTAAGCACAATTTAAAATCTCTCAGATATGTTTATTCTGTTCATTTCCAACGTCAAGTCAAAGCTTTTTAACCCATGTTTGTGCAGGAAAATGGAACTAACAAAGTTCCGCTCAGTTAAAGAAGTAAAGTTTCTTCTTAAGCTCACATTTTGACAGTGAATTGTGAAGTTTAATTGTAAAACAACACAATTACAGTCAATTTAATCCACTACATTTAGCGAGAAACTGAAGCTGAATCAATAGTTTGTAGAAATAAAGGTTTGTTTTGAGCAGATTGATGAGCCAAAGTGGATTGCTGCCATCTTTAATCAGCTCCAATCTCATAAATCCAAATAAATTTATATAATTAAAAGTTTTGCAGGAGCCATTTTCATTTTTTTAAAGAACTTGTGGCGATCTGGTTCATGCATAATCAAAGCAGGATTCTGAGTTTGCATTTTCATCAAGTTGAGCTTCTTTCGCCTGCTCGTCATCTCCAGTCCTGTAGGGTGATGCTCGTGGACGGGAGGAGATGGATCCGAACTAGAGAYGGGATAAATGGCTTTTTGAAGGGATCCGGATCTTGGGGAGCCGTTTGTTTTATAGAGCCGTTCGATTTTGAACGTATTACGTCATCACGTAGCCGTACGTAATGACGTCATCCCTTCACGTGGGTGGAACCATGTGTTTGTCAAGCGGAAACCCCCCTTCCCCCCTCACCGTGATCTTCTGTACACCACAACTCCGCCTGTTTTCTGTGAAAAGGCAAAGCGGGAGTCATTTTAGTATGAAAAAATTTAAGATTATATGAAGAATAAAAGAAATAAAACTACAAATGACTCATTACTACCCACGATCCGGCTCCTATCATTCATTGTAAAGAGCCGTTCAAAAGATTCGGATCGTTCGTGAACGTCACATCTCTAATGGTGCATTCACACCAAACGCAATTTCAGCATCAGGAGCCTCAGGTTTACGTGCAAAGTCTATGGTGGGCGCGCTTCAAGCAACGTCGGGAAGTGCTGCGGCGCCTCAAGCGCGATTAGAGCAGCGCGATTTGAACGATCTGAGCGTTCGACGTGCTTCAGGCGCAAATMGCTGAAGTTAGAAAATCTGAACTTTTACAGCTCGACGCGCCGCGTCAACCAATCAGAGAGACTCCACTGTGTGACGTAGCGACATATTTCCTGACGGGACAGTTTACTGAATGATGTCCACTAACCTGAAACAGATGGAGAGGAGCTCTTTAGCTGAAATCGAGTGCCTGCAGTCGGTGTCCTGACAGGAGATATCCTCACCAATGTGTGGCAGCGGCTCATCAGACTGGACTCGGGACAAAAATAGTCCTGAAAGCGAGCTGTGAGCCTCTCCCGCAGCTCCTGGGTGATGAAACTCAGAATGTCTCTGAATTATCTGGTGAATTAATTATGAATTAATTATCTGATGAACGTGACATGCTCTTGCTCTCTGTAAATAAAGCAAAGCCACTTCCTCGTCCGACATTAAACAGAGCCCGACAGAGGAGGGAGGGGCGGGGAGSCTSTTGCCGTGCAGCACTTCAAGAGCTGACCTGCGTCTGACCTCAAAGTGCACAAGCGTCCAACTTCAGCGTTGGCTGCGATTTTGAAGCTGAAATCGCGTTCGATGTGAACGCAGCATAATCTGAACGTCTCGTTCATTCTTTATGCAGACGATGTCATGACCTTCAGCTGAGTCTGAAGMGTCTGGGACGAGAGTCAGAATCTTTCAGATCCGGGGTTCTGGTTGAAGCATGTTGGGGCCAAAAGGGTCAAAGAACCACCTCAAGACCACTGATTTGCTCGAACACTATGTTAGTGTTTAACAGTATAAAAAGGGGCCTACGCTGTGATCAGTGAGGTTRCTGAACGTCTCCCCTGGTCGCTCACAGTGACGGGCGTCGGAGCATTCCAGCACAGCTCTGCCAGGCTCGGTGCTTCGCTGCGACGGAGAGGGAGGCATAATAGGAGAGGATCAAAGAGCTAAAYGAGAGGCTAAAAGATACTGAAGCAGATTAGAAGTGCTTCCCTACAATGCCGACAGCTGCTTCTAACCACGCCGGGCCTAGAGATATTGTTTCAGATTAGCGGCAGCGCTACAGTGCCCGGGCAGCTGCCGCCCGTAATACAATTGGAACGAGAGGATCAGCGCTCACGCTAAAAAAACATGTGTTATCATCACAAAGGGATTGTCGGCTTCAAACGCCTTACATCCCCCTGCCATCCCTCAGGATCAAACAGGCTGCTGGCTGGCACTCGTCACCGAGCTCTTCTTTTAGTCTAGTCACTTCTATTCTCCACTTTTCACTCCTCTCCTCGCCCCCTCTCTCCTTCCCCTCAGCGGGGGTTTTAATCTCAATCACCGTTATCCYCCGAGCCATCGCTGACGGCGCTGACGGACACACAATCAAAGACAATCCCTCTTTGTCTGGAGTTTGTTTCTGTTTCAGAATTATCGTCAACACAGGGCGGTATTATGAAGCAGGCGACGAGTGTCATTGTCTCGCTCGCTCGGCGTCGTGAGAGAGCGACGTTTCTGAAACAGATAGGGGATTTCTTTGTTCTTCGTTGTGACGGATGAACTTTCCAACTCCATCCACGGCATCCTAAACAGACGAGGAGCTGAATGCCTGCGCCCGGATGTGAATGCGTCGTATTATGAGGAGACAATTACGAGAATTAGATAAGAATTGTTCTCCAGAGAGACAGAAAGAGGGACAAAAGACAATTATTCTCTTCCTGGCGTTCCTCTGTCAGCGAGGAGCGATTCCCCGAGTCATCGTAGAAACATAAAGATGAACAAGTCTTCTGCCGACGTCTTCATCAATATGTTTATTTATCTTTAATTAAATGATCATCAGCGTTTTTATTTCCACATTTTATAAGTCTCAACAATTACATTGATGACAAAGCACTTTTAAAACAAAGTAGATAAAAATTATGTTACTATAGCTGCAAAACAATAATAGTTTTTGTAATAATAATAAACAATAAATTATAAATTTGACCATAAATGTATGTAAAGAAATAAACATGGCTTTCTGCTCAACCATATGAGTTTTGTTTTGTTCTAATTAAGATGTTTGTATAAAATACCAAATAAACTTCAAACATAAAACCAGTTTTAGATCAGAAATAACTTTTTATTTTTACCATTTTGAACCATTTATTTCCTAAATAGACTGTGTGGACAAATATCCTCCGTCAAACTATAAAAATTTACTTAAGAAAGGAATTAAATAAGAGCAAAATGACGACACAAACAGCTTTATCTAGACTTACATTGATTATATATTATTTAACTGATTTATTAGCACAAATATAATCAGTTACTAAAGGAAAATGAAGACGTTACAACCAGCTCGTTGTGCTCCTTTTATGTTTGTTTTTAATGTTGAAGTTCTTCTAAAGGGGGTGAAATATATGTTTAAACTTTATGTTAAATAAAAACACATTTTATTAAAAAAAATAAAAACAAAAGCTTGGCTTTGGCTGTAGAAAAACCCAAATTAGCCGACCTGCTTTAACCCTTATTATAGGACTTTTTTATTTATCCCTATTCTTTTTATATAAAAAAGGATAATTTTTATTATATTGTTTGGTTTCTAGAGATCATTTTAGTATCCTGGATTTGGTGTTTTTGGCCTCAGCTTTTAGAACCGCTGCTCTAAAACCTTTAATATTTAATTTAGAAAAGAAATAAAGGAAGTTATAACTCTTGAATCACTTTATTTATGAAACACGCACCAATGAATCGGACATTTATCCAACTTATTTGCATTTTTTTTAAAACGCCAGTGTAGTTTTAGACTTGGATTTAAAAGTTTTAATTCAGATTTAGATTTATAAATGTGATCAACTGAAGCTTTACTTTTATCACGTGTGTTTTTGACATCCATCAGTTGACGCCTCACCTCCACAGACGAGGCTCAGGTCGCAGTTCGTTGGGTTCCCCGCCGCCTCCAGTAGATGCCAGCAGTGAACCGTTGAAAAGCCCGGCCGCGTCCCTTTTCGGTGCCCCCCCGCCGCCCCTCCCTCCCCGTTGGAGGGTGCTCTGCCTCTAACTGCTTTGGAGTTGGAGATGGTACAGATGGCTGGCCTAAACGCAACACTTATCCAGACATTTCACTGTTCGCAGAATGATATCAAAGTCAACTCAAAATGGAGGCTGTGCCATCAACTTGAAACAAATTCTAACACTCCCAACAAAATTGTATTGTGAGCAAAGTCACCACGGATTTGGTCAGCGTTCAGCACAGATGTCCCCCCCCCCTCCCCTCCCCTGTGTGTGTGTGTGTGTGTGTGTGTGTGTGTTAAAACTCAACATCCTCTTAAAAAAAGGGGTGGATTTTGGGGGTGGTGGCGGGGCGGGGGGATAAATGCTCACAATTATAACGTTTTAATCCAGATTGGATTCAGACGCACATTTATTTATTTTGGAGTTTAAATCACGCTTTAAAACATTAGGAGCGCCGCAACAAAAACAAATGCCCCAAATTATGGGAGAATGTGGCGGGAGAAGGGAAACAGCAGCAGCTGTGATTAAAAAAAATAAATAAAACAAATAATATGTTTAACACAAATACAGTAAAAACAATAATGTATTTTTACATTTTTTTCTTACATTTTGTCACAGATGTAATTCCTGACGCGCGAGCCTGCTGTCGTTTTAATGTCAGGTCACGTTTCCTGTGAATTAAATAATCCCAAACGCGCCGCAGCGTTTGTTGGACAAGTTTTATTTCCATCTGACGTGAAAGAAAGGGAAAGAAAAGTGAAAACGCAACACCTTAAAGAATGCGGAGCCTCATTTAGAACATGGAAGGGAGAAAAATATTTTTATTTTTGAAAAATCACATTATTCTGTACTTTTATTTTGAAGGGGGTCACAGATTGTGAGGATCTTCTGTGGCATCTTCAAAATCATGTTTATATAAAATATATATTAACCAAAACACACAGTTTTTTAATTCTGCCCGTTTATTTAGAAGAAAACATCCACAAAGTCAGGACGGAGGCATGATTATTTGTTTTGAAATAAAAGCAGGTGAAAAGTCCAGAAATATTTATTTTGCACTTGTTTTGTTTGTTTAGGTCAGGGGTGTCCAATCCTGGTCCTCGAGGAGCCGTCATCCTGCATGCTTGACTCGTTTCTCTGCTCCAACGCGCTCGATTCACTGATTAAACAACCTCTTCATGTTCTGCAGGAGCCTGAAAGTGGAGAAACCTGCAGGATGGGGGACCTTCGAGAACCAGGACTGGACCCCGCTGGTTGAGGTCGGTGCGGCAGCATCGTCTTCTGTTTCCTTGCTGTGCGTGTGTTTGTGTGTTTGATGATCAACAATAGGCTATCTGTTTGTTTCTGGTGGGCGGGGCTTCAGAAATTTGGCCTCTGCAGTTGATTGGCTGTGAGAAGTTTACTTTGGCGTGTGCTCCTTTTTTTTGTGATTTTTTTTCTTCTTTCTTCCAATTAAATGTGGAATGCAGGACTCTTGAAGGCCATTTGAAGTGTGTGTGTGTGTGTGTGTGTGTGTGTG
>NW_013952606.1:902278-905956 GCF_001266775.1 Austrofundulus limnaeus
TCTTTCATTTCCTCACACAGAGGTCCTTCAGCAAAGACAAGCAGGTAAGATGCAACCAGAAACTGGCTCGGGTTATTTCTGCGCGTCGGTTTGATTCCGCCGTGACCTGAGGTGTAAACAAGGCGACAAACAAATGCAATTTTTATTTATTTTTTCTCCTAACAATGTCAAAATCTCATCCAGAGAGAGGATTAACCCATAAATAAAACTTCTGGCTCCTTGTTTACAGTTTGTCAGAGGTTTCTTGTAACCTGGAGGTGATTATGCTTTTTGTTTTTTTTACTCTTTTTCGTGCAGGAAGCAACAGATTCGGCCTGTTTTCAGAGGGCCAAACGACATTCAAACAGTAAAACAAACCAAACATACATCAGCTCCCAGACTCGAGGAGGAAATAAAAAAAAGAGAGAATTTAAACTTAATGAACATGCATTACGGGCGTAGAAACGCTTTCATCAGCCTCCTTTTCAAACGTGTTTTCACATCCCCTCAGATGCAGCATCACAGCGCCACCAAATCTGACAGAGAGGAGAGAAAGTCTTTATTTAGACTCAAATGGGTCTCATCTGAAATAATGAATATGTCCTTGAGAAAAACAAAGAGCCGCACAAAACGGGCTACTCTTCTACAGAGGCAACGGAGATGGCAGATAATTGTTTTCAAGTCTGGCACCCACTCTGTAAATGAGTTTGTTCTGTTCTGCAGGCAACCAACAGAGCTTTTCCTTCCTTTTTATTTCACTGTCCTCATTGTTTCATCGCACACACACACACACGCACACACAYTTTTTGATTACTTCCTCTTTACCTCTGTTTTCTCGTCATCCAGCCATYTTATTTACCCTCTCCTCTGAGCTCTCAACAGCCCGTTTCTTCTCAGTCTTCTCTTTTAATCCCTCTCTTCTCCCCGCACACTCCCTTCCTCCCTCTCTTTGTTTTGTTTGCTCGCCAACGATGGAAGAATTCTCTCCGTTTTTATTTACGTTCTCATTCTTTGTGAACGCGTCGCTGGCGGCAGACAGTTTACCTTGACTCGAGCGGCTGTGTTCTCAGTCAGAGCAACAATTGGAGAGTCTCACAGAGCTCTTGAATCGAGCTCAGTGAAGTTTAAATACCACAGAAGGAGCTAACTTGGTAAAGTCCTTKTGTAATTGAAACATGGCTGAATTAACAGATGATGACGCAAAAGTCTAAAATAAAACCCAATCCACTTGTATTTGTCAGCAACAAAACATGACTTTGCTGATTTAGCTTTGGTTTTTGTTAGTGACTGATGCGTAGTGAGTGGTTATTTTTATCACAGATGATTCACCTCTGCAAAAATTCAAATAAAATCATTGAAAATTTTCACATATATGGCAGCAATTATGGCTTTAATAGTTACAAACAACTATTACTCCCATACCGTCTTTGGGTTTTGTTTTGTTTTTCCAATATTTCTTCATTTAGTTCAGATGTGTCAAACTTGTTTTCTCCGAGGGCCAGTTGTAATTAACGTTGACGTTTCAGGCTTAACTTTGACTAAACGCCACATTCTTCATCTCATTGCTACGACTGAGCCCCTCTAAAAAGCACTAAATGAGCTCTACCTGGTATTTCCTGCATAGAACACTGAAACACTTATAAATACTGAAAAGTACCACGTGTACGACTGACTAATTGTGTAATAAATAAAACAAAAATACCATCAAAAGTTAAAATAAGAGGGTTTTACTCACCGTTGAGTTGTGGTSAGTAGCTGCCATTTTAAATTCTGAACTCCAACAGGAAATTCCCACTCGACGCACGTTCAAGTTTAAATTTACGACTTGTAAGTGTGAAATTCCCACTTCCTAATTCAGCAAAAGTAGCAGCAAAAGGGAGATTGTGCATGGTGACATGCTGTTACTTACAGGTAGTGCTGGGCGGTATGACCTAAATTTTATATCAAGGTATTTTCAATAATTACACCGTTTTCATGGTATTTGACGGTATTTTTTTCCTCACAGCTCAGCTGATAAAAAATGTACAAACTTTGCTTATTGACTTTTTTCTGTTACTGTACCTCTATCACTGTTTCCCTCCTTTTGTACGTCTTTTCTTCTTTGCCTGGTTGTAGACAGTAATCATGCATTTAGGTCCGATCGTGAAGGGTTGAGAAAAAATCATCTGGTCTATCGTGACGTGTTAATAAGACTTAAAAGGACGACTCACCTTGCACACCAGTCAACTCTGCTACACTACAAAACTACTTCCCCCCGGGCTTTTCACAATAGAAGCACGCTAGCGTCTCCATGCAATAACTTCTCCATTATAACGTAGCGCGATAAATCTAACCGTGCAGGTTACTGAAGAGTTGTTTACACATCTAGCGATGGTGAAAACCGGATGTTTTTTTTTTTTTTTTACTTCAGACCATATAAGCGGCTGAAACACACCACCCACCGCCAGTTGTTCAAACAATAACGTTAGCATGCTAATGCGCTTAGCGGTGCTGCGAGGAAGCATGTCCCTGGGGAAACAGTTCACTGGCGGCCGCGACAAAACGTTCCACACGTGTTCAGGCTACTTACACCGGTATTCAGAAAAGTCATATCATAACAAAAATAAAAAACGGTTTTCGGTACAAAACGGTATACCGCCCAGCACTACTTACAGGGAGATGTAGTTTATGGTCAATCGTGGTTTTAAAGCAGCTTATTTTAAGACATCTTAGAAGCTCTCACGGACCACAWAAAACTCTGTGGCAGGCCACATTTGGCCCACGAGCCTTGAGTTTGACACGTGATTTTGTTAAAGTGAAGGCTCAGATCTTTTAAAAACAGTTTGTAGACGGCTCTTTGAATGACTTCAGTTTGGTAAAAAATGGTCTAAGTGAGCTAAAGGCTAATCTGAGCGAGGCAATGTGAGATTGAGACAGTTTGGACATGTCCAGAGGTGGGACAGAAGGACATTAGTGATGCAGCTGCCAGGAGAAAAACCTCAAAGAAATAAGATAAGTGGGAAAGAAGAATGAATGGAAGCAGACAACCTTGAAGGAACACGTGTTCCCCAATGCTGAAACAAAGACAAAGTTTGTGTCAGGAGTGACTCTCAGCTTTATTAACTATTAACTCTATTCCCCTTATTTTTACAAACTTGGAGCTAAAAGTTWGTGTGGTAGTCCACACCAACTTTTAGCTCAAAGTTTCTAAAAATAAGTAACTTATCACCATTCTTGTATTTGCAAAGATCACGTAGCAGTGGTGGCCATAATGAATTGGATTGAATTCAAAAGTTAATTTGTCGTCGACATAACTCCAGTGATACTTTTATCAGTTTAATTGAAATGCTTTTACTGGTTCATGAGTTATTTAGCTAACACACATGTTTAGCAATAGATTAAACTGTTCAGCTGCATTGTTGATAAAAATCCATTCTCCATCCATCCATCCATCCATCCATCCATCCATCCATCCATCCATCCATCCATCCATCCATCCATCCATCCATCCATCCATTCTCCTAGAGTCGAATTCAATCATGTACGTCTAAAACCATATTTAATTCTGCACATTATTTTGCAAATTTTGTCACTAAATGGCATATTTTCTGTTAAACTTGGGTTAGCCCAGTGGTTCTTAACCTGGGTCCGATCGAACCCTAGGGGTTCGATGAGCTGGTCTCAGGGGTTCGGCGGAGCCTCTGTCGTGGAGGTAAAGGC
>NW_013952606.1:906155-929686 GCF_001266775.1 Austrofundulus limnaeus
GTTGTGAGTTCATGCACTGTGTTGGTTTTGTTCTTTAAGCAAGGTGATGTTCATGCATGGCTCATTTTATACACCAGTAAAAAAAACATACCTATGTCTTGAATTTGGAAAAAAAAATCATATTTTATTTATCACTAAAAAGGGTTCAGTGAATGTGCATATGAAACTGGTGGGTTCGGTACCTCAAAAAAGGTTAAGAACCACTGGTTTAGCCAAAGTGAAACAGGAAGTGACATCAAAGGGGAATTTCTTTAAAAAAACTTCTTGGTCTTTGTTTATTGAAACCATAATRTTTGAACTCTGACTCTTCATCTCTCTGATAGACTCAAAATAATCAAAAGAAACATCAGATTCTTTTCTACAGGTTGTGTTTGCCGTTGTAGCGACGCTCTGTTTACACTCAGTCATTCCCCTTTGACATCACTTCCTGTTACTTCACATGTGAATATCTCAACAACCGTTCGTCTCATTGATGTGAAATCAATTTTTTGCGATTTGTTATCAGTGTTGTATTTCCAAAAATGCATTCAAGGTTGTTAGAAAAATAGATGTCACGAGCTCTTTAAAATAGACTCTCGCGTGAGTGAGAGTCTTAATAAATGTTTATTACGCAACGCTGAAGGCAAAAGGCGGTAATGTTTTTGCCCACGTCTGTATCTGTCTGTACAATTAGCAAAATATCACACAAACCATTGAATGGTTTTTATGAAAAATTAGGAGTCGACCCAAACCAGTTCGACCCCACAGCTTAGCTAACACAAAGTAGCTATTATGCAATTATGAGCAACAAATTTAGTGTTTTCGAGAGTCATTCTCAACACAAACKAAGGATAACGCATCAACACCAGTTTTATATTTGTAGTTGGGGTAAATTTAACACCCATTATCATTATTAAGTCTTTGAGGAGTTCATACAGTCCTTGAATTTCAGCACAAGTTAATAAACTCTCCCTCCTTCGTTAGGAAAAGTTTAGACAAAGTTCTGTCATCTTCCTCTTGCAAACTCGTGTCTTGCAGAGAGAGAGAGAGAGAGAGATGGTCACAAAGCTTCAGCTAATCTGAGAGATGGCAAAAAGGGGACACTGGTTTGACAGGGGCCCGCTTCCTCCGTAAGCCTGCCATTAATACTAATCCTTCCTCGCAGAGGAGGGGCCACGGCGAGCTCGGGGGGCCGCGACAGCCCCGTAAATATCAATAACAAATAGGAGACGTGGTATTAGCCCCGCAGACTCCCTCCACCCAGTTCCAGCGCCGCCGCTCCCCCCTCACTCAGCCCAGTTTGGCCCCCACATCTTTATCCTTTATCTTGCAGGGATTGAGCTGAAGTTAATCTCGCCAGCCGTTATGACAGTCAATTAGCAAAGAAGAATGTGGCTGGACCGGAGACGCATGGAAGTGACTGGCCGGGAGGAGGGATGGGGGGGGTGGGGTTGTGAGGTGTGTGTGGGTATGTGTCAGTGAGTTTGGTACCCAGTGGTGTATGTGTGCGCAGAGAGATGTTCCACAACTATCTCTGCGTCCGCCCCCCTGGAGAGCAGATGGGATATGAGCCTGCCAATGAGACAAGAAAAAGAGTTGTGTATTTGTGTGTCAATCATGCATATGCACACACATTCATAATGGCACTTGAATGTGTGTGTGTAGAAAATGGTGTGTGTGTGGAGAGGGGGGGGGGTGTCTGTTTCTCTGTGCATTCAGCTCACAGTGAAACAGTAGTTCCACTGTTGCACAGTTTTTACAGCAACAGTCTGGCGAGCGGACCGGGGTAAAGTTTCTGAAACTGCTGCCGAGCCGAAGCGCCAGAATCACACCAGCTCCTGCCGTTCCGTTCAAAAAGTTTCTTTCAAACCAAAAACTAAAATAATTTAAGGCCTGGCCAACTATGATCATCTTAGTTTTAGCCGTTTTGGTCAAACCTTGAGGTTTGGATGCTTGAAGCACGTGTTGGCAATCACTCTCGGCTACTACCATGCCAAATTTTAGCTTGGTTTCTACTAAACTAGCCGAATTATCGTCTGTTTTGCGTTTAACAAAGTTACCTTGAATGGGATTGACTCGAAAGTTTGATCCGTTCTAGATGTTCATCCAAACGTTGCACTGTTTCATGAGATGTTTTGCGGAGTTATTGTTCAATCACGTTGGTTGTTTGAAACGTTCTGCACGAATTCGAAACAAAAGTTGAGTTTTTATGGCTTTTAAATGAAAATCCATTTACTTGCAGGTGATTTAGCTGAACAAAGAYAGAAAACAGGCGAGGGTCTCTTCAAAGCTGCAGGACTTGGCCGTGAATTTAAGATGAGTTTGGATTTATCTTTGTGGGTTTTCTTTCCTTTCCAAACTTTTGAGGCAACATTCTGATCAGGAGCAGCAGATCTAACTGCAACAGATGGGTGGTGTCTGTGGTTCTCGTTATTTTTTCAGGTAGGTTTGCCAGCAGGGCACAACTCCTAGTGTTTTCTCCTTTTTTTTTTACAATAGAGATACAAAAGAAAACAACCAACTCTTAAATAAATGACTCTTTTATGCAAAATTTTATTTAGTGGGCTTTTATAAGTTTAAAATTCAGAAAAATGCAGATTATTTCAGCGAATCTTCAGAGGTCGTATTGTGCACGATATTTGTTAAAACGCAAAGATTTTCAGTTTAATACTTAAATATATTTTCTAAAGCTTAAGTTGTAGTGTTGGGCTTCAATATCAGCTACTACCACACCAAATTTTACCTGAATATTAAARAAATTAATAGCGTTACAGCCAACTTGATGTTTTTATTTAAAATTTTTAAGGTCACCTAAAGTATTTGTTGGCAGGAATGTGAATAAATAAAACAAATCGGTCATTAAAATCAGAAAAATGGTAACTAGAATGCTGGTTTGAGTGAAAAAATAAATAAATTAGCAAATTAAATTGCTGATCTTTGCTTTAAATAAAAACACGATACGACACATCTCTTTACTGGTAATTTACCATTTGAAAATTAGACCCCATCTCAAACTTGAAAGCAAGATTTTTGTAAATTTTGCACAGTGCTCCTTTAAAATGTTCTGAACAAACTCTTTACTAACATGAATAGCTCTCATTTATTTATAAATTAAACTAGCTGTGACATCTATCAAATCAGCTCCACTTTCATCTAATTAAAAGAAAAGGGAGATTTTTGGGGCGAAGAGCTACAAGCATCATTACCAGCTTGTTTACAAGCAGCTCGTCTTTATCCCAGCCTTAAGGAGGGAAGTTAGAGCGTCCACCCAAACCACGAGAGGCTGAACCGGGCCTCGGGACCCTCCCCCMTGGTCCCAACCGGTTCCTCACCCAAGGCTGAGAGGTTCCACAGGCAGGGCGGTCCAAAACGGAGCCCGAATCCGCCCCGGAGAGCAGGACAACAGCCAAGAATGTGTTCATGTGGTAATGCAATTATCATCAAATCCAACAAGAGCAGATTTGTGTGTTTTTAGGCTTACTTAAAGAGCTTTTTTTGAGTTCTGAAAGAGCGCACACACCAGTCCACGAATCCATGCCAAACTGCCTAAACACGGCAATAAACAGAGATATAAGCAGCAGCTGTGGCATCTGCATAAGTCTTTGGGTGAGTGCACATCTGTTAGTGTTCCTGCAGCAGAACTGACTGCTGACAGCAAATGTTTTCACTCAAGCTCTCGTCGTGAGTTATCAGGTACAGAGGCTCTTGCGTGGAGTGGCGGGCGAATTTATTTATGCCTCTTCTTTCTTCCCGTCTCCTCCTCGGCTTCTGCTTTCATCGTCTGCCCGTTTCCAGCCGGAGTTAAATCAATTACAGCGGCCGAAACATTTGCGAGCCTTTATGAAATCAATGCTCTGCCCAGGGTTTTATTTAGAAAGCTCCCGTTTTTGCAAAGCGGAGAGGGCAGGTCGGGGGTCAGGAGGGCGACGGGAAGGCATGTTTGTATGCGCCGAAGATTGGTCTGATTGTGTGAATAACTCGTATGAGTCAGAGTGCTGATGTACGGGCAGCAGACTGAAAATAGACTAAAATATCTTTTTTATTGGCATTCACACCACCTTTTGAGTTTGATTATGGTGACATGATTACTCATATATAGACCCARATATTGTTTTTGTTTATCAATATTGTATCAGATTGATACATTAGCATAAGTTATGCAGACCTTCTGTTTAACAAGCCTATTCCTTCAGACATCATTACAATTTCAAGAGTATTTCTAAGGCAAAGACTCAACTGGTGTGTTCCCCTAAAGTGGAACAACAATGTCTGTGTGAGAAGTCGATCCAACATGGCTGCCTCAGCAAAGTCAAAGTAGAAAACACAAAGATGGGTATAACTCAGATAATATTTATATATGATGAGCTAAAATTTGGTGGGATAAGAGCTGAGACAGATCCCTGGATTTTACTCTGAACCTGTAAACTTTCAGGTTAACTATTGGAACCAACCGTGTCTGTCTTTTAGTAAAATATCTCATGAAAAAAATAAAAAGATATCCAATGACGTTTTTAGAAAGTGAATGTGACATACTTCAGACAGTTTTGCAAAGCTCAGAGCTGATTGGCCAATTCTAGTTGATAAATCACGTGTACCATGTATGGGTGGACATGAGGGACTTGCTACACATTTTGTGTTCTGGAGAGTCTATAGATGAACCCAATTGGTCAAGAGAGGTGTCAATCAAAACAAGAAAACTAATCGAACTGTTAGAACAGCCTATTGTGCAAATTAAAAGTTCCTGGTAGTTTGGATCAGGCTATAAAGAGTCCGGAAGTAACCAGATTTTGTTGGGCTGATATTAACATCCGATATTGATTTCCCTCTTGTTGCCGTTTGGTTTGTCGAGTGATATCTGTTTGATCATAATAGTGACTCTGTGCAGCCAGGAATAACTGAAGTAGAGAGCCATGTCATTGCTCTGGTTGTTTTTTACGGTATCAAAAAGGACAAGTGTGTTTGTGGGTATATGTTTATAAATAATTTGTGTGTTTGTGTAATATCAGTAARTATCAGTTATCAGCCATGACGGCAATATATCAGACATCGATATCAGCTGAAATTTTCTCATAGGTGCATCCTTAATGTTTATTAAACCAATAACAACATACTCAGTGCTCAAATGCATGTAAACCAGTTGTACCCTGGTTTAATAGATATGATCAAAAAACTTTTGAAGCAAATAAAAAAATAAACACTTCCTTACTTTAGCGACGATGACGTGGTTCTGGTAAAACGTCGCTGTAGTTTTTGTACTTGTAACTTAAGTAAACTTGACATACGTATTGAGCTTTGTGCAACGTGTTGTAGATATGACTTTACGTTACTTTTCAGGTTTGACCAAAACAACTGTWAACGCCGTTATTTCTCAACCTAAGATGTTCCATCCATCTTTTACCTTTTATTTGTAGTTATCTGTGGGGAAACCCAGATATCCTTCCTCCCAACGACACTCTTCAACTCTTCTTGGGGGACACTAAGGAACTTCCAGGCTCAAAAGACACACGGTCCCTCCCGTTTGGAGTCCTCCCAGTGGGACTTGCCTATAAAATTTCTAAAGAGAGGCATCATCAGCTCTACTTTGAGCTCCTTACCTTATCCCCAAGGTTGAACCTTCCTACGAAGGAAGCTCATCTCAGCCTCTTGTACGCAGGATCTCGTTCATTGGGTCATGATCCAAACCTCATGACCACAAGTGGGGGTTGGAACGTAGACAAATCTTTTAAATATAACTCTTTCTTCACCACGACTGACCGAAGCAAAGCCCTCAGGACGAGACTCCGATTTGTGGATCCATCTCCCGCTCCATCCCACCATCACTCAGGAACGAGACCCCAAAAATACCTGAACCCCTCCACCTAAAGCAAAGACTCGCCACCCATTTCTGCTCTTATATATTTTATTTAGATTTGTATATTTCAGATTTTACTCACCATTTAATGTCTGCCAGCGTAGGTGTAGGAGGTCACCTGCGTATGGCCGGTGTGGGAAGGTGTTCTGGTCTTGAGAGCGAGCGAGCATCAGATCCACACACACACATGTGCGTGCACCCACGTCGCAGCCATGCCAGACCCAAGACTCTGTGTTTAGAACAAGAAAAACACTCTGTTTACGCTGTAGGGCCCTTCACTGCTCAACCAGTGAAAGAGGGAAATCAAGTGGCGCCTGGTTCCCAAGCCACCGTTGCGTCGTCAACAGATGAAGTCAGCATCTCACACCCAACAGATGGGGTGTGCAGAACAGTGGCCTACTTTACCAAATGGACTTTTTTTCCCTCCCCTGTCCTCTAATCCACTAATCAATGCTCATCGTCTGCAAGGCAGCCCCCAGAGCTGTAAGTTAGAAGTTACGGAAGTGGCTCTTTGAATTAAAATCTGTCATTATTTGAGGTGTGCTTTGGCGCTTAACGGCATCTGGCAGGTTTTAAAGAAATATATGTCATTGTTTTAAAAAGGAGATATATTTTTCTTGGAAACAATCCGGTGGCAGACGATGTATAATATCAGATTCAGCTTATTTGAAATTGTCTTGCCGCGGCGAGATCAGAGCATCCCGAGCGATAAGGACACGCCCACCCAAACGCCCTCAAATCAGATGAACAAACAGCTCTGGCTCCAGGAGGTAAAGCACAATCTATTTATTTATTTTTTTTTGTCATTTATCCTTTAAGTCGTCTGTTTTTTTTTTTGTCCATATAATTCCTTTTATTCTCCACCACCAAATCAAGAGGCTCTGCGCGCGGCAGATAAATAGGAATTCCAAACTCCAAAGGTTCATTTGTCATGGTGCGAATTCCAAGAGTGGAATCTAGAAATAGCTCCAACGTTCAAGCTCGGCTGTTGCCTCGGGCTCGGTGGCATGTAGGAGGCTTTGGTGATATTTGCCTTTTGCATATTTTCTACTAGGGGGGCTTCTTCTTCTTTATTTTTTATTTTTTTGGAAGGGAGATATGCACTTTTCCTAATGCAAACACTGCAGAATAAAATAAATAAAATTTGCGTGTGTGGTTMGAGCTGCACGTTGAGGCTCTGCCCATTATTTTGGTATGACATTACAGTTTTAATTGAATTGAATACAATTTATTCTTAAGGAAAACTTTTAATTAAGTGCCATATGGACAGATTGTGTGAGTACTGGCCTGCATGATATTCCCTTGGGGACATTTTTGCTGCATAATTAAGAATATGAACTGTAATGCCATGGTGAGATTTAATGGAAACTTGCAGTCTAAATAGGCGATGTTAGAAAGCCATTATTACATCGTCTGAAAGGGCTTGGATGGGTTCTCTGGGGACAGCAGGCTCGCTGAGTGGAACCCTGGGAATAGAAAACCACAGAGATGTAGGAAAGTAAGAGTTTAAATTTCTGAATCAGTTTTTGACATAAAATCATAGGTCTGAGTATTTCCTCAGGGTGCAGAATTAGAGGCCTTTGCCTATTTAAAGGTGTATTTAGATTTTCCTGAGATTTATCTGAGTATGTGGGGTACGCCCATGTCAGGTCACACATTTATTATAGTAATGTAGTCACAAATAGAGAAATTACTTCAGGAGGGCCATGTTTCATTCACCAATTATATTAAAGACTAATAATTTGTTCAATCAATCATYTGAAGACATTTTTGTTACCCTAGACAGCTTTTAATTCATTCCCTTAAAACATCCCAACTTATTAAATCTGATGTATTACAGCATTGCAGCAAACCTGCCAAACAAGAGTCATCCACCAAAAATCCCAAACTTGGTAAGGAGGGCGTTAACCAGAGAGGCGAACAAGCATGTCTTCAAATTAAAGTCCGCATAGAGACTTAATTCAACATTTCTGCACTCCTAGAGATTCCAAGTACACAACACAGTTTAACAGCTAAAAAATGGATTAAAGTCCCGTTTAAAGGAAAAACGATTTGGGATTTCTTCAAAAACGTTTGGAAGAAGTTGTGGTCAGAAATGACTAAAACTCTTCAGTTTGGTCATCAGAGACCATATGTGGCACAAACCATCCTTACAGTGATGCATGGTGGTGGCAGTATTATTGGTGGATGTTTTTTATTTTTTATTATTATCTGCAGGAACTGGGAAACTGGTTACAGATGGAGGAAAAAAAAGATGGAGCTGACGTGGAGATGGATTTCATGATGATGACGTTAAACAAAAGAAGTAACATTTCGTGGTTTCATGAGAACCAGCTGAATAATCTGGAATGCTCCAGTTAAAGCCCAGACCCCTGTTCAACTGATAATCTCCAGTATTATTTAAAATTGTGTACAAAAGTGAGAAAAGCACCAGTACTTTTATCAATAACTACACCATCTACAAATCAGGCCACTGGGAGCTGTCGTTCATTCTTACATTTATGAAAGTTTTTTTATACAACCCTGGTGATTGATCAGCAGTGACGCTTTGATCTGTGACTGGATAGTGGTGGGATTCTCAAACTGTAGTTGTCTTTTTGCTCTGGCAGATTACTTCACTTAAGAATCTGAATCTTTTCAAACATAGGCTGGATATAAGATTGTAAGACTTGGTTAGATGGTCCATCTTTGCAGTGATGTCTAGTAGGCAGTTCAATACAAGCGGTTCTCACAAAACTGTGACACTGAAACCTGAATAACTGGAAGGTAAAGGGGTCATATCCTGCAAAATCCACTTTTTCAGCCATTAATTACATTTTGTTGTGGACTTAGAGTCTCTAGGAGACACAAAAGTTGAATTTAGTCTCTCCTGGTGCTGCAAATATATCTTTATATTCTGTTTGGGTCCTATTCTTCAGCCCGTGCAGTTTTCTCTTTCCTCTATGATTTATTCTGAACTGTGACGTCAAACCAGTTTTGATGATACTTTTAAATAAGGTCTGAACATACCATCTACAATTTGGTGGTCTTCATACTCCTCTGGTTCTGGGTCAGACTCTGGCTCCAACATATAAGTTTGGATGGACAATTCTTCCCTTGTTCACGTCTTTTAATTCATTTGTAAAAAAAAAACATTTCTGCGCAGCTATATAGTCGTAAAACCCTTGTAAGACCTCATTTTGTAATCACAGTGCATTATGTAATAATGTAATAAAATCAGGCTTCAAAATGTAATAAACTCACACTAAAACCACATTATGTAATAATTGCCGCAAATTGTAATAAAAGTCTTCAACACATTATGTAATAACATTATTTGCGGCAATTATTACCAAATTTGGTGGTGTAATAATCTGGTGCATTATGTAATAAACAATCAAAAACCAGTATTTCTGTTCATCCTAATCAATATACTTATAATAACTGTCATGTTCCAAATACTACATAACTAAAGCTTTATAACTTTGGTCAATAAACACCGAACTTCTTATCTTTTATTTGCATTTTCAGTCAAATTCTTGTGTATAACATGACAGTTATTAAAAGTATATTGATTAGGATGAACAGAAATACTGTTTTTTTTATTGTTCATTACATAATGCACCAAATTATTACACCACCACATTTTGTAACAATTACTGCAAAATGTAATAATTTAATTACATAATGCATTAAAGACTTTTATTACATTTTGTATCAGTTATTACATAATGCGACTTTAGCACGAGTTTATTACATTTTGAAGCCTGATTTTATTACATTATTACATAATACGCCGTTATTACAAAATGAGGTCTTACACCCCTCTATCAAATTAGAATGGAAACTGGAGGAAGCGTCTCATTTGGATTTAAAGGGACAGCCTCAAAACGAGTTGATCTGAGACACACCTCAGAAAAAGGGCGGGGCTTTTGGAGTTAAAAAAAATGAGGAATTCAGACCAAAGTGTTGCAGTTCCACTTTAGATAGACCCCATCCATCCATCCATCCATCCATCCATCCATCCATCCATTTTCTTCCGCCTATCCGGGGTCGGGTCGCGGGGGCAGCAGCTTCAGAAGGGAGGCCCAGACCTCCCTCTCCCCAGCCACTTCTTCCAGCTCCTCTGGGGGAACTCCAAGGTGTTCCCAGGCCAGCCGAGAGACATAGTCCCTCCAGCGTGTCCTGGGTCTTCCTCGGGGCCTCCTCCCGGTGGGACGTGCCCGGAACACCTCACCAGGGAGGCGTCCAGGAGGCATCCTTACCAGATGCCCGAGCCACCTCAACTGGCTCCTCTCGACGTGGAGGAGCAGCGGCTCTACTCTGAGTCCCTCCCGGATGACCGAGCTTCTCACCCTATCTCTAAGGGAGAGBCCAGCCACCCTGCGGAGGAAACCCATTWCGGCCRCTTGTATYCGGGACCTCGTTCTTTCGGTCATGACCCAAAGCTCATGACCATAGATGAGGGTAGGAACGTAGATCGACCGGTAAACCGAGAGCTTCGCTTTCTGACTCAGCTCTCTCTTCACCATGACGGACCTCATATGATAGACCCCATGAAGGATTTAAATGCAGGATATGTGTACTTAATGAGAACGGTTCTGTTTTTTGCTTCATCTTTTGTTTGTTTCACAAATAGTAGTGATAATGTGTAAATTAAAACTAAAAACACTCCTTTTAAATTCACATTTTTCACACTTTTTCAACCTGTCGACTTACCAAACTTGGAAWATTTATTAAAACCTACAAGTTATTTTTTTTTTGTTCTTGTGTCTCTTTTCAGTCCCCACAGCAGCCCTCTTTTCTCCCTCTCTTTACACCTCTCCTTTTCTTCTTCTTTCTTCTTCTTCTTCCATCTCCCTCCATCCTCGCTGTGCGGATGACAGCCGTGCTCTCGTGGCATCTGTCTGCTGCTCCCCAGCTTGTCTGCGTGTGATCAGCTCCTCTCCAGCTCTCCTCCACACTTTATCTCCTTGTCTTAGTGCTCCCTTTTTTTTTCCACAGACCGCCGCTCAGCTGCCTCGCTGCCAACTTACTGTCGCTGTTAACTCACATACCATCTTATGTATTGCCAAAGCAGATTGTGTTTGGAGGGCAAGCAATTAAGGGGGAGGCAAGCGCAAAACTGTAATGTAATTTTGGCTGCGATATTTACAGGGGGTGGTGGGGGGGGGAGAGGAAAGGAAAGGAGGAAGGGGGGGACAAATAAGCACAGAGGAGGGCTTAAGCGGGTCGGACTCTGCAGAGTCAACACAGTGGAGAATAATGATTTTGAGCTGAGATTTAGTGGGACGGAATCTGGCACTTCCCTAATTACGAGAGGCCAAATGTCAAGCCTGCTCGCTGTCAGCTTGGTGGCGGGCGGTGCTGCCTCCCTCTCCATCTCTCCCTCTCCCTCGCTCACGCTCTCCCTTTTTCTGCAAGTTTGTGCATGTTTTACGAATCTCATTAAAAGTCATTAAAAGTGTGGTGAGATTTTCACAGCCTCCGCTCCGTGGCCCTGTGGTCCTCCTTCGATCTGTCACAGCTCTCAGAGAAAGACACGGGGAGAAAATAAATAAATAAAATGAAATAAAATAGAATAAAAACTTGATTTGAGACATTTAAGGTAAACGAGAAAAAAAGAGGGAGAATTTCTCGAGGGCAAGGTTTCTAAGTGGATTAGTGGGTAGGCTTACTTCTCGCAAAGGTCTGATTTTTTTAGACTTGTTGCCACTTCTCAAAGACTCTATTAAAGCATCGAGCTAACACAATGTGAGAATGTGAACAAATATCCTTTTTTTTAGCAGGAATCTTTTCAGACAATTTGGCCTGTTGGGCGACGAGCATCTTTCTTTTCAGCGCGGCCTCATCTGTGTTTACGAATCTGGTTTTGGCGGACGCTCAACACAACACGGGGTCAAAGATAAAGTCTTTCTGCGTCGCTGAGTGGATTCAACTTCAGCGTGCGAGCCGATACAAAGACCTGCTTCGCCTGGTACAAGGGCAGCCGGGTCAAGGTTGTCGGGGGGGCGGGGCGGTGGGGGGGTGTTTGTTTCGCTTTAAAAACTCTGAGCGACAAAAAAAAAAGACCTCGTGAAAAGAATGAGCCATTCAGGACGGACACGCGGACGGAGGTGGAGGTGAACGCGAGAGATGAAAGAATGCGTATGTGTGAAGGAGACAGAGATGGAAAGGCGCTAAAAGCTTCTCAGCTGACTTATAGCATCCCAGCCGCCGCGCCGCCGGTCGTGCTCCCAATTACACAACTTCAATAGCCGGGCTGGAACCACGCCGGACCCCCACCCCCTTCGTGCGGGCACTTCTTCTGCACTCCTACACACGTGCAGAAAAAAAAAGCACCTCCGTACAAAAAGACACACATTGTTGTCACTAACTGGAGGTGCGCGGCCTGCAGAAAGGTAAAAGTTKGGATTTGGATATGAAAGCTCTACAGATGGCCCAGCGCCGCCACGGCGGTGACACCGGTGTGTGTGTGTGTGTGTGTGTGTGTGTGTGTGTGCGAGGGAGATAGCACAATGTGGAGCCTCGAGCACCGGCGGAGGCCCCTCCTGTGAAGAATCGAGCGTGGGTGGGCACCGGCAGAGGTATGAAGCAATTTGAGCGAGGTGGTGGGGGGCGGGGGTCTGAACGACAGGTGGGGCTGCACCAGGAAGTGGTTGTTGGTTTTGGAGGATCTGGGAACTTTTTCATTTTGATGGCAAAGATAATTTAAGTGTTTGTGATGAGGTTTGAAACACCTTTTGAAAATCTTGGACAGAGCATCCCGATAATGAAAGGAAACACACACCGCCTGTCGCCTGTTTTGCCAAAGTTTCAAAGAAAAATCTCACACGATCAGTGAGCACTCACAGGATAAGTTGGAGATAAACCTCAGCTTTCACAAGACCGATCTTCAGCTCAGCACCTGTAAGATTTACTGAGTTTTACGAGAGCTCATAAATAAGTCAGTCACTCATTTGTAACCCTTTTTTTTGTTTTTAATTTTAATAAACGCCTGGTTACATTGTAACTGGTTACATTAATTAACGGCTCCCATTGTTTTCTGTGAGTCTTGAAGACTGGGTRTTTTTGCCAAACGGGCTCCTGAACCTTTAATAARCTACTATACTGGGATATATATGTGATATTTCAAGCTGGTGTTAATTTACAGCTGTTTCTGTGTTTGCTAAGGTTGATGAGCTGTAATTAACCCTTTACGTTTTCTTCTGTACATACATGTACATGTGATCCTTGCTAAATTACTTTCCTTATAACCTTGTTATAAGAGTGTAGGGTGAACCCTTAYAATCTCGTTCCACAGTTTTTGTTCCTTCTCAACAAAGGTTCAGCTCCTTCAGGACATTCCTGCTGTGACTTTTGGTTCAGCACTTCATAATTTTTGAGATATTTAGCTTTTTTAACCTTGTCATTTAAAAAGTGCAGCTGTCTTCCAACAACTTTAAAACCCTTCAAAATGTTCAAAAAAAAATTCTGTATTTTTTACGTCTTTGTGCTAATTTCAGCTTCCATCAGCTTCTATTTGGTTGATTTGAGTTTTTTCTGCTTTTGAAGCTCTCATCCTGACATTTTCTGCTATTCTGTTAACTTAATGTGCTTTTTTGCTACTTTTTAGCTATTTAAGCTTCGCCTTTTTGTGATATTCCAGCTTTTAACTGCTGAATTCAGCAAACTTGCTCTTTGTGCTTATTTCAGATATTTTCAATACTTTTCTAAAGCTATTTTTAGGCTAGTTTCAGTTTTTTTTAGCTATTTCAAAACAAATTTTTTGAATGTCTTTTCTTGTGGGTTTTTTCTCATTTGTAAAGTTTCACTATCATTTCGTGTTTGTTAATTTTAACTTGTTTAATCTACTTCTGAGTCCTTCTTGCTAATTTTAGCTACCTTTTTGCTCATTTCTGAACTATATATTTTTTTTACCCTTTTTTACTACCTTTCCACAAATTTTTCACCTTTGTTTCCTACTTTCAGCAAAAGTCAGCTGTTGAAATTGAGCTCGCATTAACAGTTTTGCTTTTAAATCGTTTCAGCTTCTTTATCAGCTTTTCAGCTAAAATCTTTTAGCATTAAGCATTCACTCTGTATTTTCACAGCAAGTTCAATTTCTCTAGTTAATAACATGTTTCAATCCATTCAGTGGTTCATAAGATATTTTGCTAACAGACAGTTAATGCCAACATTTTAAACAAATTTGCTGCACAATGTGTTGCAAATAAACTAAATAAATGGGTCAATGCTCAGCTACCACCACGCCAAATCTTAGCTCAGTATCTGCTAATTTAGCTTAGTTTTAGCTATTTTTGTCTTTTCGATAACTAGCTAGCCTTGGCGGCCGTCTTGTGTCATATTGACACCAAAAGTTAATCAGTTGCAGAAGGCTATCCAGACATTACTTTCTGCTAGTTTGATTAAAATCCATCTAGTGGTTTGAGAGATATTTTGCTAACAGACAAATGAACACAGACATTTACATAATTTACATAATTTACACAATTTAACATTTGCAAAAACCTTTCATTGTGGCAGATGATAACAGAATATGTGTTGGTGTGGGTATTATTAATCCTTAAAGGTTTTATTTGGGTTTGAAAGGATTTTGCTTATTCCAGCAAGACAATACTAAACTAAGTTTTATCATATTTCTGTTAAAAAATGCTTGATCTTTATTTTTTGGCGTTGTCTCTGACTAACTTCCTGTTTTATTTTGTAGTCTTTTGTAGTTTTTATTGTACTGGGCTTTAGGTCACACCTGGTTTCTGTCTCCAATCAGCACACCTGGCCTCGTTAGTGCTCTGCTGCTGCAGTCTGCTGCTGTGACCTCTCCCTGCCTGTCTGTCTGGACTTAGTTTTTCCCTGTCAGGAAGCAGATTTAACTGAGTTTTTTTTTTAAAGATCTGGACTAACCCTAACAAAGAATCTCAGGCTCAAGCACATTAAAGCTGGTGAGTATTTATTTATTTATTTATTGGGATTTGTGATTTTCAAATCTCTTACTCAGACTAAATGTTCTGAACGACACTCCATTGCGTCCACATCCGATTTTAGCTCAATAATTGTAAAACTTCATTATTTTTGTGTGTTTTTAAGTGCAGTTTGTTGTGGCAGGCCGTTCACTCCTCTAAGACCTACAGCCGATGTTTATGGATGTTGACATSTCGTCAGCAGCTGCTGCCATTTTCTTCCCAAACTGCTGTGAYCAGATTTTGCAAGGCTGYTCTGTGCSTTAGCTTGTTATTTCCTCCTGCTTCGTTATTTAGTGACAGCTTCGTCTTTGAGTTTTTAATTTTTGTCGATGCGTTTTGAAGAGACAATTTTTTGAGAATGGGATCAAAGTAAAAAACGAGTTTTTCTAGTGAACCTTAAATAGATAAGCTGCCATGAAGAACGTTATTTTATCTGCCCTTGTTCCAAATTTGATAATGATTTGAAACGTCGAAGTCTGTTTATTTTTTCATGTTGATGCTTATCTTCATCACTTGACACATTTAACACGCTGTCATTGGTTGAGGAGCTTTGTTTACAAACAGATGTCCACATGGTTTTTAAATTGTTTTAATGTCCTTACTTTCTAAGACACATTAAGGTGATTTGATGCTGCAGTTTGCCTTGTAATATTATTTTATACCTTTTCTGATACTTTTGAATTTGCTATTATTAAGTTTTATTAGTTTTCAGGATTCAAGATGCTTCCTACAAAAACCAGAATGTGAATCTTTTCCTAAAATTTTATGGTGATATCTTGAACACTGAGGAAGTTATGAGCAAAAATAGAAAACAGCAAGGTGAAATGGTTACAAAGATCTGATTGGTTCTGCTGATTTTACCTTAAATATCAATAACTTCCCTCATATTTGAGATAACCACATGATTTTGTTGTTRTTTTGTATGGTTTATAATGTTCTTTTGGAGTCCGATGTCAGATTTAATATTGGTGTAGGATAAAAAAAAATGTATCTACATCCCAACAATGTTTACCTCGACAGGTTTTATTTAAATTAGATCTGTGGTTCCTGAGATATTTTCAGATTTGTAATTTCCTAAAAGCATCTGAGGTGACGTGCTGTGCAAACGAACATTTCTGAGGTATTTAGTAGGGGTGTAAGAAAATATCGATACACTGAAATATCGCGATATTTCATTTCCCGATACTGTATCGATATTCTWAAGTCCTGTATTGATTTTTTATTAAGGTTTAAAATGTCAACTTTCCTGCCAGCCGCTCATTTTTATGTTGTATTTCAGCCTCTGACCACTAGTTGGCAGCAGTGAGCCAGCCATTTGGCTCCTCTACCTCTTGAGCGCCAGAGAGTAAGGGTAGCGTTAGCATTGTAAGTAAACATTAGCTTTTCTTTTTTTTTCAGTAAGAGGTTTTTATTTAATAGAATTTTTGGACAAAAAAATCGCAATATATCGCCTTGTTTACAGTATCGAAATATATCGGGATATATCGTATCGTGACCCCTCTGTTATGATATGTATCGTATCGCCAAATTCTTGCCAATACACAGCCCTAATATTTAGTAACATCGGTGCTTGTTCCTAATTTAAAGGCAGTTGATCAGAACAAACTATAAATGATCAACTAAATAAATATTTCGTATTTCTCATTTAAAATGAACTTGTAAGTGAAAGTCAGAAGTTGTGATGCAGCTTCAGCAGAGTTGAGTTGGTGAACATTTCTTTGCCTTGTTTAGGACTCTGACGGGTTGGAAGGCGGCGCAGTGACCTCGTCTCCTGAAATGGAGCCGACAGAACCAGGTAAGACGTGAAACAGCTTCACGACTCAAACATCTCACTGAACCAGTTGTCCTCCTCTGCAGTTCTTGGTCTTTGTTCTTCTTCTTCTTCTTGTTTTTTGGGTGGTTGGCAAACAACTATAAGGTGCGTTACCGCCACCTACTGATGTGGACCGAATCAACGCACAAAACAAAACAACTCATTCTTTCAAACAAGGGAGTTTGTTTCAAGTACTGAGTTAAGGCGAGAGTACTTTTTGATTTAGAATATCCCTTTAATATTTTTATTTGATCTAACCTTATTTTCTTTTCATTGCGTCTATTAATCAGTTGAATTCTTTCATTTCTGTTATTTTTTCAGTATAATACATGTTCTACATCTTCACCTTCTCCACAGTACTCACATTTGCCTGTATTATGTTTTCCTATGATAAATAATGTTTAGTTTAATCCAGTGTGTCCAAATCTGAGACGTGATAACTGTTTCCTCTCTTCTGTTTCTTCCTCATTTCTCCCGTTTTCTGTTGAATTCYATAAAACCATCGACCTTTTCTTTCTTCCTCCCATYGTTTTTGCCGTTTTTCTCTCATTTTCTGTTTTATGATACTTTGTATTTCTGTTCTCCTGAATTTCGTATGTATTTTCTGTTTCCACACAGCGAAAACTTGTCTGAAGGGTGTTCAAACTGTGGCCCGTTGGCCTTTTTGGGGTCCTCAAAGTGATTTTGTGCGGCCCGCCGTGGCTGTTTAGAACCATTTGGAGGTTGATGCAGATGTTTTGATAATTTTAGAGGTGATGCGTTGGAAAAGTTAAATGAAATCTGTTTGAAGTCTTAAATAATTTTAAAATATTCATGTTCTGTTTAGACGTGGTTATTCTCTACATATGGTTGAACAGTTTTAGACGCCCTTAATGTAGGGATGTTGGTGTTTGGTCAGCAGCTGCTGCCATTTTCTTCCCAAACTGTTGTGACTGGATTGTGTGACACTGCTCTGAGCGTTTGTTTATTTCCTCCTGCTTCGTTAACAACGCGCTGACGTCAGGTGGTTAGCTACAGCCTCATCTTCCAGTTTTTAATTTCTGTCACTATGTTTTGAAGAGACGCCTAATTAAAATAGGATCAAAGTAAATCACCAGAGTTTTTCTAGTGACCCCTTAATGAAAGCTGGCATGAAGAATATTATTTTATCTGCCTTTATTCTAAATTCAATAATGATTTGAAATGTCGAAGTATGTTATTTTTGTGATGACACTTGGTCATTTGACCCATTTCACACAAACATCGTTGGTTGAAGAGGTTTGTTCACAAAACAAATATCCACATGATATTTAAATGGTTTTTATTTCCTGGCTTTTGATGTTGCAGTTTGGTGACATGACTTAGATAAAATGTTCAAACTTATTTTAGAGCTGTTGTTCCAAAACTATTTAGTTTTTTAAAGTCGGACCCCCCCATTAAGGATTTAGAGGTCTTTCAAGGCTGAAAATTAAGAAACAGGTGCTCCATTGACTTCCATTATAACATAAAAAAAAGTGTGGAGCTTTGTAGACATAGCGTCACAATTTCGCACGATTTTTCAAACCAAAGCAGAAAACAAACTAGATAAAACCTTAAAGATACATTTTGAAATGCTAAACATAAAAACAAGCTGCTAAAATCACAAAAACCTGACCCACATACTGCTGGAATCGGGCAGTGCATTTATCAAAGTCTCTAACCTAGCCCTGCGATATTATTTTTATACCTTTTTCTGAAAATTGTTTCAATGGATTTTATAAAGTTTTGTTAGTTTTTAAGATACAAGATGCTTCCTACAAAAACCAGAGTGTGAATCCCTTCCTAAGTAACCCTTTCATGTGGATATCTTGAACACTGAGGAAGTTATGAGCAAAAATAGAAAACAAGAAGGTGAAATGGTCACAAAGATCTGGTTGGTTCAGTTGTGAAAACATGAGCTGATTTTTATTTTTTGCTAACTTGTACGTGGAACCCTGTAAGGGGCTGGAGGTCTCACAGTCAAAGTGAGAGACTCCACCGAGTTCGGAGGAGAACAGCGAGGCTGAAGTACTGTGGGACTTCTAGATCCAGCTTCAACAAACATTTCACCCAGACAAACATCCAGAACTTCCCTCATAATTCAGATAATCAGGACTTTGGTTTTGTTTTGTAGGGTTTTTTTTATTTTATTTTTGTAGGGTTTGTAATGTTCTTTTTGAATCTGCTGTCAGATTGGATATTGGCGTGGGATAAAATATTTAAAATCTTGACCATCTTGGTTAAATTTCAGTCTGGGTTTTGTTGAGTCCTTTATCCTGAGGAGAATCTGTCACTTCGGTGACCCTGAGGCCTGGACTTGGTGCTAGGTGCCCAAATCTGTACTGACTTATCGGTTTGTTTCTTTTGGAAATATTTGTAGCAAAATTTGTGAAATCAGCATCACCATTTCTTTGTGTTCCATAGGAGTCTATTTCAGATGTTCTTCATTTGCTTCACCATGTTTTAAAATCTTATAGTGGTGTTTATGACATTGAGCTTTTTATTAGTTTTAAACCAAAGTTTCAGGCTTTCTAAGTATCGTGGTTCATCAGAATGTATGAAAACTGGATTTATGCTTCGTTTTTTATTTTTAATCCTGCATTGATTTGGACACAGAATGTCTGCATGACTGCTGAATGTATAGACGTCCTGTGTTTATCACAATTTTATTGTYCAGCTTTTCTAAAACAATTAATTCATTTTAGGCACTACAGCTTTTCTATCATTTTCATTACATCCGTAGGCCGTCTTGAAATCCTGAGGCTCCAGGTTTGAGCCCAGGTTGCGTCAGGAAGGACCCCCGACGTAAAACAAATTTTTTATGTGAATTCTCTTGTCGAGGTAACCYCTCGGAAAGGAAAAACCAGATTGCTGAGTCATGGCTAACCTTATTAAGAGTTTCAAACTGCAACGTAACCAGCAGTTTTACAGTTTTATCTTTGGGATCCCTGACACGGAGTGGAAAAAGTATTTAAAAAAAGAGGAAAAAGAAGCTGAAGAGGGTTTTAAAAGAGACGAGCAGATCTAACAGCCTGCACATTACAGCACCACACCAGGCTCCCAGAGGTGTGAACATTTAAATTTTTATTTTTTTCCTCTTCCTCCAACTGTGATTCATTTGGTCTTTCTGGACCGACTGAATGTGTGCACATGAGGTAAGAGTGGTCGATGATTAAAAAATATATAAAAAGTGCTTTTAATGCAGCATTAATATGGCTCTACTGGCAAAAACGTGAAAGGCAAGTAATTATGGGTATTTTCTTTTTTTCTAAACAATAGAAAAATGGCCTACTTTTCACAGTAAAGTGAGATTATCCAAATTGGAGTGCAGCTGAATTTTTCAGGGTCTATTCTTGTTGGGGCCCTGGGAGTCCTTTATTTTTTTTTCCTTTTATAACCTACTGGTTGACTCATATTTTAGTTGTAAAGGACATTAGCTGCAATTGAATTAAGGAAGAAGGGGATATGATGGTGTTTTGTCCCTTTTTTGTGTTTTCTTTAGGGGTTTGAGGGTCTTTTATCAATTCAGAATCCCTCACTTGATCTTATAAAGTTTAATTCTTAAATATTTTTTGTTTTTGTACTTTTAACTTGTCTGAAACAAAAGCTGTGGCCTCTTCTAAAAAATCAAATGTCTGTTTTAAAAACTCTTTTCAGGCAGAGGTTAAAAAGAACTGTTTGTGTTAATGTTAGCATGTTAGCCTAGCCGCTGCGTGAAGCTTGGAAGCTCCCAGGAGCTTTAAAAAGTAAAAGAAAGACTTAGTTTTCACCAATAATCAGAAGTTTGCTTGAATTGTGAGGCTTATTTCTGGTCTTTATGTTTATTTGGCAGCTAGCGATCGGCGCAGAAAGATGAGGTCAAAGAAAGTTGTTACAAACGAGGGTTCGAGACCATTTAGATATTCAAAAGTTGTAAAATAAATTCTGCAGCGCACAGGAAGCTGGGGAAAGCCGGGGAATCGGACAAAACCTGTAAAATTTTCTCAAATCTGCATTTTTTTTATTAGTTATAACATTAGACTTTATTGGACAAACATACTGTATTTTAACTGTAAAATAAAGACTGTAAAAATACTGTAGGCTGTTGAGTTTTGTAAATTTTAAAAAATATATTTTAACACAGATGGAGCCATTTTATGTACATGCTGTTGTGGAAATCCTTATTTTACCTAGACAGAAACACGATATCCAAGAATAAAAAGTACTCCGTGAAATGGTCAACAGGATTTATTGCAATTGCAAGACGCACATCATGTCACACAGGGCAGTGGTACAAAATGTGTGCACTGAGGCTGTTTCAAATACATGCATTTATACAGAATGTTATCCAGACAGACAATAAACATCTCTCTTGGTGCTAAAACTGGGCCAAGGAGAGAATATTTGATAAACAGCAACAAGAATTATTACTTCTAACAGACATAGTCCTCATCTTAAAACACTTTGTCTGAGAGAAAACAGAAGATAAAGAGTAAAATCATAAAACATGATGACATTTTAAGGTAAGCAAAAGAGGTCACTGACTCTTGGCCTGAGAAGAAATGTAGGACTTTAAAGGATCATTTATTTTTCCAGGACACACGCAAAGCATTCTGGGTAAAYGATGACGTGGATAGGTCCTCGGTGCGAGGCTGCTAGCGAGCTATATCCACCCTGAAGGTTAATCTTGGACAATATCTGATGATCGACTCTTTTAAATGAAACCAGAGAGCGTTGACAGAGAGGAGAAGGTAGAAATGACTCAGCCTGGAACTGAAAATATGGATGGAGGACAACAGAGCTGCTTCATGGAAGAACAACCTCAGCTTAGCCTTTTAGCTTTAGCTTTAGCGCCGACTAGTATTTTTACAGTTTTTATTTTACAGTTAAAATATATGCTTATTAAATAAAGTCTAATGYTACGACTAATCCCTTAAGAGAYGAGCTGGAGSTGCGAGAARCCTTTCATGAAGATACTTTAAAGATATTTTGCTAACAGTACAGACAAACACACGAGCTAAAACACTATCGCCCGTCGCTGTAGGAGAGGGTGATGAAGTGGTGTGAGGAGGAATGAAAAGGCAGGCGGCAGGAATGTACAGAGGAACCCCCACCGGGCACGAAGACAAATACTTTGTACACACACACACACACACACACAGAGCCCTGCAGTCCCACCTTTGACACTAAGCTTTCACACGCAGGAACTCCAGCTGATCCTCACTAACACAGACTGGCAGGTGAAACTAAGCACCCCCTCTTCTCTCTTCTTCTCTCCCTTCTCTGTCTGTCTTCCTCTCTTTCTCCCCTTTTTTGTGTCTCTTTCTTGTGTTCACTTCTTCCTCTCCTGTTCCAGTTTTCCTACATCCGTCTGTTTCTCGCCCCGTCCTCTCTGCGCTTCCCCCCTCGGAGGCTGCGGGCTGGGGTTGAACTCATCTGTCAGGATCAGAAAGGGTCTGGAGTGACGGGAGACTCCTGTTTCAGGAAGATAAACAGCCAGCTCAGATCAAAACTGCTCTCTCTTCTTTAAACACACACTCAGACACGCACGCCCACGTGCACGACAGAGGCACAGACCTCATGATCCCCCTCACATGACGACTTCAACGTCTTGTCGGCTTAAACGATGTGCTGCATCCAGTTTTTCAGGTTATTTACAGACGTGTGGGGGGATTGTTTACATCTTTGAAAGTGCAGCTGTGTGTCCTACAGCTAGTTGCTGCTGCTAGAGGCTCTTCAGGTAGTCGACACAAAAATGCAAAATTAAGTTTATTTTCCTAAAAATCGAGGGCCAATGAAAGAAGTTAATATTTACATTCTTCAGCTGTGTGAACGTCCATTTTAAACCTTGCTCATTCTTGTTTTTATTCACAAAAGTAACATTTTTAAACACTTCTGCAGATTCTTATTAACTCASCTTGAAAAACGCTGTGAAATATCAACTTACCCTGAAAAGGAAGAAGCGTGTACAGAAAATGGATGGATGGATGGATGTTCTTCAGGAATTCAGTTAGTGATGCATCGTTTGTCCAATTTTATGAATTTTAGTGCATAAGTACAACTGTTGATCCTTGACAGATGGCAACAATAGACAATACTTTTATGTTTGAGGGACATAAAAGCTTGAAAATAATGTACTCTTTATAAGAAGCAGTTTTGTTGTCTTTAGKTTACGCCAGAAAGTAAGATGGCTAAATCTTTCATGGTGACCTTCTGAAGGGAGCAGCTGAGAGAAAAACATAAGAAGCTGCTTTCTTAGCAAGCTGCCAGTCAAAGTGGAGGAGTTGTTTCCTCCAAAAAAAGGCGGGGCTTATGGACAAAAACAAACTAGATATTTTCAGTATTTTTCACTTTAACTGAAAGACACATAGACTGCTTTTAAATCCTTCTTTTTCACATTTAAACCCTTCAGTTGAGGACTATATAAAGCAGAACTGGTCTGAATTCCTCCTTATTGTAACTGCAAGCCCCGCCCCTTTTCTGAGGTAACTCGTTATGATGCTGTCTCTTTAAATCCAAACAATGTGCTTCACGTTTCCAGCTTCGAGACCGGTCCTTTCCAGTTTGATAGAGGGGTTTACGGCTATATAGCTGCGCAGAGATGTTTTATTTACAAATGAATTAAAAGATGTGAACAAGGGAAGTTTAGCAAAGTTTTAAACCAAGATCTTGCAAAATCAGTTTGTTTTGAGGATGACCCTCGGCTACTACCAGAGTCCTTTTAGCTCCATATTTGTATAAATTATTCGAGTTTTGGCCACTATTGGTTTTTTTTTTTCACTTTAGTAGAAAAAATAACTTATCAGTTTCTTAATTTCTTCATCATCTTTGATTTTTTTATATAAAGAGGAAAAAAAAGAGGACATGTAATTAGAAAAATTGAACGATTAGAAAATATATTAAACATACACCAAGAAAACACAAGGCGACACACCTGACATCTGTCCACTCACCTGAAAATAAATGGATA
>NW_013952606.1:929793-936141 GCF_001266775.1 Austrofundulus limnaeus
CACACACACACACACACACACACAGTGACCAGTCAGAACCCCCTGGATCTGAACACCTGTTTGTGAGCATGTGTGTGTATATACAAGATTTCTCCAGTGGAATATTTAATAGTGACTGTGGAGGACTGAAGACCCGACCACCAAGACATATTGTTAACTAAGTTTCGTTCAGTCAGTGAGTTTTACTACAACCTGCACATTGATTCAGGAGATATTTTGCTAACGGACGTACAACTTTCATTAAGGTGACGAAACAATCTCAACAAATTCTGCTGATATTGGTTTTTATTTGATCATTTTGATGTTCAGACACACCTGAGAGCAGCTGAACATCTAAAAGACCAACTTCAACACTTGCCAGCACGTTTCCCAAATGTTGTATTTGATGATTCCTGCCTTGAGAGGGAGGGAGGGAATATAGAGAAAATAAGTGGGAATAAGGGAGAGGGAGACAGAAAACACTCAAGAATGAGAGGAGTGGAAAAGAACATTAGCTCTAAAGATGCCAAGTTCTGTATCTGCCAGCCTGAGGTGTGTGTAGTCCTGGGTGTTGTGCTGGCAGTGTAGTGGGGGGGTGTCAGGTATGTCTCTTTTTCTACACGAGCGCTCCGGCGTGCTCGTCTCCGTGCTGCAGCTGCTGCTCGCCCGGATAACAAATCATTCCCTACAGCGCCTTCTGCTAACCTCGTCATTCCCGCTAATAACATTTGGAGATGCTAAGCTTGTAAATTAGCAAATCTGGACCRAGGAGATATTATTTATGCTCGTCTCCCGTCCTGAAAGGCTCGTCTTGATGGGTAAATTGTGTTTAATTCTTGGAGGAAGCATTTTTTTTTTATTATTCCCCCACAGCACCCCAGCGTGAGATGAGATTAATCCCTTGACAACCTTTGCGGGCGCACTTCAAAATTGCTCCCAAATGTCACCAGCCGCCGGTGCCGCCGTCTCTGCTGCCTGAGGTCCGCGGCGAGTGGAAGCAGGGGTGCTGTAACGGGGACACATCTGCCACCGATGATCCTCCCTGATACAAGCTCGTTCTCTGCCCCCTCCTTTAGCGTTCACGGGAAAAAAGAAAAATTGAAAAGTCGAGGCGCAAGCCGTCGCCCGCCCACACACACAGACACACACCTTGCACCCTCCTATAGATTATGTTCTTGTTATAATGACACACACATACCGTCACAAATAAATAAAGAAAAAAAACTGTATCACTTGAACTGTTTGAGCACAGACAGCAGTCACACAAGCACAGGAGCAGTTGTCCCAACACACACACACACACACACACACACACACACACACACACACACACACACATGAACGAAACACTTACAGCTTGTTCCCCAGATTGCCTTTTACTAATGCATTCCCTCTGAGTGTGAGTTTGTCTTAGATTTAACGTTTCTTTATGGCTCTAAGTGAAAAGACAGTTTGGGGATTTACAGTAGTGTGAAAGCATTCACCGCCTTACAGATTTCTTCACGTTTTTTTTTTGCTTTTATTTATTTATTTGGTCACACACTTCAGATCATCGAACAAATGTTAGTTTCAAAGATAAATTAAGGCCTGTACACATGAGAACAGTGTTTTAGACTTACTCAGACCGATATCTGAAGCCTTTTTAGCTGGTGGTTCACTTTTTTTTGAGCTGCAAGTGTTTTTATGTCTTTGAGCTGTTAGCTAGAGTTTTTATGTCTTTGAGCTTTTAGCCACTGTTTAGTGTCTTTGAGCTTTTAGCTACTGTTTAGTGTCTTTGAGCTTTTAGCCACTGTTTAGTGTCTGAGCTTTTAGCTACTGTTTAGTGTCTTTGAGCTTTTAGCTACTGTTTAGTGTCTTTGAGCTTTTAGCTACTGTCTTTGTCTTTGAGCTTTTAGCTGCTGTTTAGTGTCTTTGAGCTTTTAGCTACTGTTTAGTGTCTTTGAGCTTTTAGCTACTGTCTTTATGTCTTTGAGCTTTTAGCTACTGTCTGTTTTTGAGCTTTTAACTACTGTCTTTGAGCTTTTTGCTAGTGTTTTGCTTCTTTAAACTTTTAGCTACTGTTTAGTGTCTTTGAGCTTTTAGCTACTGTCTTTATGTCTTTGAGCTTTTAGCTACTGTCTTTATGTCTTTGAGCTTTCAGCTACTGTTTAGTGTCATAGCTTTTAGCTACTGTTCAGTGTCTGAGCTTGTAGCTACTGTTTAGTGTCAGCTTTCAACTACTGTTCAGTGTCTGAGCTTGTAGCTACTGTTTAGTGTCATAGCTTTCAGCTACTGTTCAGTGTCTGAGCTTGTAGCTACTGTTTAGTGTCATAGCTTTCAGCTACTGTTCAGGGTCTGAGCTTGTAGCTACTGTTTAGTGTCATAGCTTTCAGCTACTGTTTAGTGTCATAGCTTTCAGCTACTGTTCAGGGTCTGAGCTTTTAGCTACTGTTCAGTGTCATAGCTTTTAGCTACTGTTCAGTGTCATAGCTTTCAGCTACTGTTCAGGGTCTGAGCTTTTAGCTACTGTTCAGTGTCATAGCTTTTAGCTACTGTTTAGTGCTATAACTTTTAGCTACTGTTCAGTGTCATAGCTTTTAGCTACTGTTCAGTGTCATAGCTTTCAGCTACTGTTTAGTGTCATAGCTTTCAGCTACTGTTTAGTGTTATAGCTTTCAGCTACTGTTTAGTGTTATAGCTTTTAGCTATTGTTCAGTGTCGGAGCTTGTAGCTACTGTTTAGTGTCATAGCTTTCAGCTACTGTTTAGTGTCATAGCTTTCAGCTACTGTTTAGTGTTATAGCTTTTATCTACTGTTTAGTGTCTGAGCTTGTAGCTGCTGTTTAGTGTCACAGCTTTTAGCTACTGTTCAGTGTCACAGCTTTTAGCTACTGTTCAGTGTCATAGCTTTTAGCTACTGTTTAGTGTTATAGCTTTTAGCTACTGTTCAATGTCATAGCTTTTAGCTACTGTTTAGTGTCATAGCTTTTAGCTACTGTTTAGTGTCATAGCTTTTAGCTACTGTTCAGTGTCATAGCTTTTAGCTACTGTTCAGTGTCATAGCTTTTAGCTACTGTTCAGTGTCATAGCTTTTAGCTACTGTTCAGTGTCATAGCTTTTAGCTACTGTTTAGTGTCTGAGCTTGTAGCTACTGTTTAGTGTCTGAGCTTGTAGCTACTGTTTAGTGTCTGAGCTTGTAGCTACTGTTTAGTGTCTGAGCTTGTAGCTACTGTTTAGTGTCATAGCTTTTAGCTACTGTTTAGTGTCTGAGCTTTTAGCTACTGTTCAGTGTCATAGCTTGTAGCTACTGTTTAGTGTCATAGCTTGTAGCTACTGTTTAGTGTCATAGCTTTTAGCTACTGTTTAGTGTCGTAGCTTTTAGCTACTGTTTAGTGTCGTAGCTTTTAGCCACTGTTTAGTGTTGTAGCTTTTAGCTAGTGTCCTGCCTCTTCAAGCTTTTAGCTACTAGATGTCTGCTACAGGCCATCATAACACTGAAACACAAAAAGCTCATATTTCATGTAGTTTTGTAGAAATAAACTCAAATGGTTTAAAATGTTTGAAACAGGATGAAGGCAGTCAGCAGGTGATATGTGTTTATTTAAAGAGTTATTTAACGCTCAGGAGTTTTAACCTCTCCTACCTGAACAACAAGGTGAAGATGTCAAAGAACGGTGCAGAAAGTGAGTCTATCTGCATCTGTACATCAGTCTGTAGAGTGGGGGGCTGCTGACCCCTCTTCCTCTTCTAAACCAGCTTTGCAGCTTAGAAAAAAGCTTCAAAGTTAATTTGCCGACAGCGTGTGAAGAGTTCAGCTGGATCTGTGCAGCAGCAGAAAACAATGAGCTCTAATGTGTCGAAAACAACTCGCTAAGTGTCGAAAACGACTCGCTAAGTGTCGTCACTCCGACATCTGAACCGCCGCAACGACACGCGTGACTGTTTTCATGCAACAAGTCATTTCTGATAATTATAGTTATTTGTGGCAGCCATCCCCGCGCAACAATTACAGCCGCTTTTATTCAGGGTGGGAGAAACAAAGTTTAAAATAAACAATTGGCACGTTAATAATAAAAACAATAAAAGAATCTGACAAAACAGAAATTCTCCATCTATGAATTATTATTATTTTTTTTTTCAAATATCCTGAATATGACTCTCACCTTTGACCTCCGGTTGAAGAGGATTAGTTTCATGTAGCGTGTCCGGGGTGACATTTTTTATTAAGAAGAACTTTGATGAAATGTGTTTCATAATAATAAATAAAAGGGTTTTAAAGTTGTTTTTGCTGAGCTGAAGGGATGTCATTTGAACAGAACATAATCCATAAGCTGAATAACAAGCAGAGATGTTTTATTTTCCCTCTTCGGCTGGTATCTGTGTGTGTGACACGGCTACATAATGTCTGTCTGTCGCTGTCGGAATGTAGGCTGCAGATCTGATGACACACACACANCATGAAGATACTTTAAAGATATTTTGCTAACAGTACAGACAAACACACGAGCTAAAACACTATCGCCCGTCGCTGTAGGAGAGGGTGATGAAGTGATGTGAGGAGGAATGAAAAGGCAGGCGGCAGGAATGTACAGAGGAACCCCCATCGGGCACGAAGACAAGTACTTTGTACACACACACACACACACACACACACACACACACACACACACACACACACACACACACACACACACAGAGCTGTCTTCTTGCACTGTAATGTGTATCTATTAGAGCATTTTAGAGCCAACGTACTTCTGTCTATGAATTGACAGCTTGGCTCAACAGTGAAGGAGAAAAAAAAATCTCACTGCTTCGTTTCAAGACGGACGGATTGGCAAAGAACGGAGCAGGAAAAACATTTTGCCTGATCTGCTTGGAAAAATGCAAACTCTAAGGTACTCAATGCAAACCATAAAATCAGATAAAAAAAAACATCCCAATGAAGATTCCAGTAACTTACCAGATGTATTGAGATGCAATGCATAAATGCGGGTCTGCACTCAGTGTAAACAAAGCACATTATCTGCAACAAATCCTACTATAAATATGCAGCAGTTCATCCCAAACAACTTGTCTACTGTCAGACACTTAGATTATTTCTGTAAGTAAACAAATTTTACTTAGAAAGTGTAATTTAACGACACAAAACCATGGATGAGATTTCGTTTCGAACTCGTCTTCAGAAATTTTGTGGGAGGTCACAAGAAAAAAATCAAGGTTAAAATTTCAGGAGTAGGAGGCTACTTGGACGGAAAAAAAAGGAATTTAGAGTAAAAATAGTCTTATTTTTAGGACAATTTGTGAGAAGTTTTAACTTTGTGTTAAAGAGTTTTAAGTTATTCTTTGTGGGAAATCCTGTTAATCATTTAACACGAGTTTTTAAGTTTAGTGTTTTAGTATTCCATCTACAAATAATAGCTCGTGGTGAAGTAAGAAAATGTCTGAAAAAGTCATTTGATTAATAAAGTAAAAGTACCAAATATATGTAAACTTCAGGGTAAATATTAAAGACATTAAAGAGTTTAAAAAGTGACATAAAAACTGGTGTTTGACTTTATCAGCTCTTCAAACAGAATGTTTACATCATGAGCTAAACGTTTTTGGAGAAGAAAACTATTTTTGCACAAAAAATAAAAAGTAGAAAATGTATTAATCAGGTTAAAACAGTCTTCTGAAGAACTGAAACACTCCTGCCTGCAGTTAAACACTTCTAAGACCGTGGCAATATTTTTTACAAAATCCAACACTAACTTCGGTGTTGAGCCAGATGTTTTTGTATCAGGAGAGAGGTTGCAGACAGTATCCGAATACAAGTATCTGGGAGTAGTAATTGATTCAAAGTTGTTATTTAAAGCACATATCAAAAGGATCTGTAATCGTATTAAATTTAACCTCAGTAAATTCAGACATATTCGTTATCTGATGTCCACACAGGCAGCTAAAATGTACATGCATAGTATGATTCTGTCCCATATCAGTTACTGTTTACCCATTTGGTCTCAACCTAATGCTACAACTTTAAAACCACTGCAATCACTCTTTAAATGCACTGTAAAAACTCTGGATAAGAGAACAAATATAGTTCATTATTGTCCAGTAATACAAAAGCATGGTTTACTCAGTTGGGAAAATATTGTTAAAAATTCAAACTTATGTCTTCTTAGGAAAAGTGCTTTTGGCAAAAATACCTTTTCTGTACGAGCTGCCAACGAATGGAATCTCATTCCTGTGATCAGTGGACATTCAAACTATAACACATTTAAAATATTGTTAAAGAAATCTGACATCTTCTGTTTCAAATATCTATCTTCATGCCATTATGCTCTCAACCATGTCGTACTGTTTACCTGTTTGGTCTCTTGCAACAAATGAAATCTTAGAACCCATAGTT
>NW_013952606.1:936657-941657 GCF_001266775.1 Austrofundulus limnaeus
GAACAGGAACCTGCTGTAAAACAGGAATTATGCTGAGTCAGGCTTGATTTTTAGTGATCTTTTCCTGTTGAATCAAATCAAATCAATGGCTTACTGATAATCAGAGCTGTCAACATTAGGTTAGAATTAGACTGGCTCTTGCTTCCCTCTGTTGTCATCTTGTCTCATGTGTGGGTTTATTGTTTGTTTGATGTTTTCTGCTAGTTGGTTTATGTGTTTTTATATGCATTTTAGCTTATATTTGAAGTATTTTGAAGTGTATTTGTTATTTTGTAATTATGTAGTTTTACATTTAATATTTTTACATTTAATATTTTAGGGTGACTTTTACCATCTGTCTGGGGACTACAGGTGAAAAATAGCCTTCTGTCTAATTCTGGCATATTTACAGAAATGTTATTAATATGCACTGTCCCTGTAATAAAGGTAAAAAAGTTGCCATTGTGTCACTGAGTCACATGACCTAAAAACTGTAGATTTTTAATTGTTCAGTAATTTATTGATGCAAATATCCACTTCACAGCAGCAGCTAAGTAGCCATCAAAACTTCATCTAAATGGAGATTTTGAAACCTGTGAAAAATTAAATAATTTACAAGTTAACTCTGGTTTTAGTATGGCAGCATTGTCAAACTGTTTTTATTCATTTTGGGGGGAGTTRCATGTTCTCCCTAAGCATGGGTGGGTTTTCTCCAGGTGCTCTGGTTTCCTCTCACAGCCTGTTAGGTTGAATARTAACTCTAAATTGTCCCTAGTTGTGGTAGAAAGTGTCTCAGTGATGGACAGCTGTGTAACTACAGCCAGACTCATCATCAGCCTGGAAGGTCCTCCTGGTCGGGGGAAGTCCTCCTCGGCTCTCGTCAGTATTTATGGAGCTGTGTTTTGTGGCCGGTGTGGTCTCGGACTCGTCCCCGAGGTCGTGTAAAGAGCCTCGCCGCGGGGGCCGCTCGGCCGCAGCGCCCTGACCGCAGTACCAGAACCCTGACATCTGTGGAGCAGCGGCGTGTCAGAGCCTCAGATTTACGTCCGGCGCCCAACGGGACACGAGCAGAACCGGCCGTCTGGCTCTGAAACTCTTGTTTCTGTTGCGCCGCACGATTTATTGTTGGGAAGCTTCTGTTGAAGGTGAAGACGGATCTCCGTGCAGATTTTATTAAAACACAACGTTCAAAACACATTCCACAGATTCTGTCTGAACAACTTGATTAATTTGTCAATTTTTCCATCTAGTTGGGGCATTTTATGCTTCGCTTTTTATTGTGCTACATGTTTTATTTCTTTTTTATTGAATAGTTAAAGGAAACTAATGATGTGAAAATTGCGGAGACTGTGCATATTGGTTGGAATTTTCCCTTTTGATTAATACAACCAGAAACTTTTCACCCTCCAAAGAGACATTTCATTCTTTCATTTGAATTCATTTAAAACTTTTCAGAAAAGCTATGGGGGAAAAAGTGTTTTCTGTGACATTGCAGTTTGAATGCTGAGTGCGCTGTCGTTGCTGAAACTGAGGTGGTAAAGCTCACTTAGCAAAAGGGAAGCTAAAAAGAGCAAAAGGGAAGCTAAAGGCAACATGATATTGGCTAAAAGCTAAGTGTTGCAAAATGTTAAAAAATTAAATGTATGCAAAGGTGGTTAAATGTAGAGTAGAACAGGGCTAGGAGTGGTGAAGGGTTGGGCCAGGACTGGGAACTTGTAGAGGCCAAGTATGGAACTAAAATGATGAAGGGTGGGACCAGGACTGGGAACTTAGTGGTCAAGTATGGGACTAAAATGATGGACGGGGCAAGGACTGGGAACTTATAGTGGTCAAGTATGGGATTACAATGATGAAGGGCGGGGCCAGGACTGGGAATTTATAGTGGTCAAGTATGGGATTACAATGATGAAGGGCGGGGCCAGGACTGGGAATTTATAGTGGTCAAGTATGGGACTAAAATGAAGGGTGGGGCCAGGACTGGGAACTTATAGTGGTCAAGTGTGGGACTAAAATGATGAAGGGTGGGGCCAGGACTGGGAGTTCTTAGTGGCCAAGTATGGGACTAAAATGATGGATGGGGCCAGGACTGGGAACTTATAGTGGTCAAGTATGGGACTAAAATGAAGGGCGGGGCCAGGACTGGGAATTTGGAGAGGCCAAGAATGGACTAAAATGATAAAGGGTTGGGCCAGGACTGGGAGTTCTTAGTGGCCAAGTATGGGACTAAAATGATGGATGGGGCCAGGACTGGGAACTTGTAGAGGCCAAGAATGGGACGAAAATGATAAAGGGCGGAGCCAGGACTGGGTCTAGGAGGGGTGAAAGAGGGTGAGTGGCAAAGTGCTTGGCTAAGAATGACAAAGGGCAGACTAGGACTGGGAGCTCAGACTTGTTAAGTGTGGGGCCAGGAATGGGGGCTAAGAGTGGCAAAGTACAGGGCTGGGAGTGAGAGGCAGGAGTAGCAAAGGGTGGTGCAGGAAAATCTAAGAATGCTGAAAGGTGGGACCAGGACTGGGAGCTAAAACTGCCAAAGGGCGACATCAGGAGTGGTAAAGGACTGGTCTAGGAGTAACAATGGGCGGGGCCAGGACTGGGAGCTAAGAGACGCAAAGAGTGGGACAAGGAATGGATGATGAAGGGCGGGGCTAAAGTGACAAAGAGTGGGGCTAGGATTGGAGTTAAAGAGTGAAGAAGATGAGTATGTTGAAACAAATTTCAGTAGAGAACAATGTTAAAATAACAGATCTTGGATTTTCTATGGATTAAGTTAGAGTAAGTTTAAAAAAAAAGGTAATTATTTTAAAAGGATCAAATTTATAAAAACCTAAAATGATAACATCCCTCTCCTGAATGAGCTGAACCTTTTGGTATTGAGTGGCTAAAATGATGCAGAAGTGCATAAAGTATGCTAAAGTAGTCTGCAAAAATCTCAGTGTAAAAACGAACAGGAAAACATCAGATTGAATTTTTCTCACGGTACAGGCCACTTCCTGATGAAGGCTAACACAAGCTGTTTAACCCCCCCATCTTCAGGAGTTATGGCTCTAAATCTACCCATAATACAGCTCAGTGAGGGTGTAATCCCCGGGAACATCGGGATAAATCTGTGCTATATCCGCTACATGCAGAGCAGTGAGCAGAGCCAGGGCCATTACGGAGGGACGGAGGGGACATTAACGGCTCGCCATCAGGACACCTCCGTCCTGGAAATCCAGGATCTCAGCTCGAATTTAAAGTCGGCTGTCAGGACACGAGGCCTTCGGCTGTGAGGCTCGTGTCATCTGAGGGGTGTATGAGTGAGATTTTTAATCTTGGAGCAAACAGAAGTGACGAGGCGGCCGAATTAAAAATGCAAACTGGAGCCCCGCCCCCCCGGGGGCGGAGTGAGCAGCCGAAGGGGCCGTCTCAGTGTCGGGACCCCTGGGCTCTGTGGCTCCTTGGCTTTATGACAGTTTCCTGGCCTGAAGGGGTCAGCGGTGGGCTGTCTGAGAAACTGGCAGCCATCGGGGCTCCAGAGGGGATGTTTCTTTTTGGGGGGGTGTCTTGTGGCTGGTTGGCATGGAATGGACACTGACAGTTTCCAAACAGCGCTGCCGCTGCCAGCGCCCGCTCAGCTTTTCCACATTCCACCACAAGCAGCAAGAAGCGGAGCAGCTCCAGGCCCGACTAAAGGAGCCTGATTTATTTACAAGTCTCAAAGCTCCAAACAATTCCACACTGCAGCGTTCAGAGAGAAGACCCTCCGAGAAAACAAGTTTAATGAAGCCTGATACATTTCCCAAAGCTTCGTGTGTAATCTGACAAGACTCAGATTACAAATAGAAGCAACAAAATCTGTTTATTTTATCTCCTGTTTTAGTTAAACTAACCATCTTTTATGTCACTAATTAGGACGTAAATGGACGCTTTTATTTTGTAGGTGCTTGAAATGCAGGAAGTTAAAGGACCGGTAAAAATCTACTCAAAGTGAAATGAATATTTGAGATTCTTTGTTTCAGAGAACTACAGAGCAGTGTGTGTGTGTGTGTGTGTGTGTGTGTGGGGGGGGGGGGGGGGCAGGAAGACTGTAAAACACTGTATAAGTGGATAAATTTCCATAATGATGCCATAAGTTAAACGATGAAACGTTTTACGGTGGTTTCCAGCGGGTCGAGAGCATTATACTTAATGAAGCCCACCTGTGGGGGTTAATGTCAGCAGCTGAGCACATCATGTTCATGTTCACACATGCACACACACACACACACACACACACACACACACACACACACACACCATCAGTTTGCCATTATATCACAGAAAAACACAGAACCTCCTCTACAGAGGAGCTGTGCAAACGGCTCCTGGTTCACATCATTAAAGCTCGTCAGCTGGAAGAGATGACCTTTATTTAAACATAAATTTTACATTTAAATATCAAAACTACGTGAGGAAACATGAAACCCTTTTAGTTTATTCTGATGTTTCTGTCTTTGGTTTGCAGTTTTAGACGTGGAAAAGTGATGCATCGTTTCCTGTTGTTGAAGGTTGGAGAAAATGTCTTCGTAGACGACGAGATTTTGGGTGMAAAGAGTGAAAAAACCCACTCGTGTTTGGAGTTTTGTTTTAACAAAATATTAGCTTTACATACTGAAGTAAGAGTGTTTTACACAAACTACAATTTAGATTTTATGATTTTGTAAAGGATGATTTAATTAATGAAAAGTATTTCCTGTAATCATCAACTTTTTAGTTTTCCTTCATGAAGTGATTCTTGATTTAAACATCTAGTTTTCTTTCAGTCGTGACCAAAGGTTTGGGGAGCGACACAAACATTAATTAATCACTGAGATGTTTTTATGAGGCAAAGAAAAATCAATTTCAGAGCAAATAAAAGCCGAGGCTGCAAACTTCGTGACATTTGAGTCTTTCTCCAAACTTTTAGTTTGTCTGTAAACAAAACTCTGCAGAAAATAAAAACTGAAGAGACCTTCAGATATTTCTGTGTTTTTTAGGCTTATTTTTAGACAGYTGAAGTTGTC
>NW_013952606.1:946527-948402 GCF_001266775.1 Austrofundulus limnaeus
CATTTGAAGAACTAATTGACCCGCTGTAGGTTCATGTTTATTTCACGTTTTTATGACAAAAATAATATTTAAAACATGTCCATACAAATGATAAAAGTGTTAGAATTACAACCGCTAAAAAATTTTAATTTTTCATAACGCCATATTTTTATTTAAAACGTATTCTTTTGTCTCGCTTCGTCCGCCATTACTAGCTTAAAAAAATCTCCGGTCGGGCCGCAAAGCATTATGGGATATGCTGGGCCGGGAAGGATCCATCGGACCTGTCCTTCAAATCGGGGAAAAAGAAGGACGTATTTGTCGCCCGCATCGGAGGAGTCTTCGGTTTTGGACGGCCTTCGTCGCGGCGCTGTGACGTATGCGGCCGACAAATTCGACCTTCAGAGGACCCGGCCTGTCGTGTTGGACACAGCCATAAACTCGTAATAGAAGTGTTTACTTCCTGGTTTACTGACGATGTATCCGGTTTATCTGGTGTTTTCCAGTTTATTCTGGAAGCGAGGAGGGGGATTCAGGAAATTACCCAGATGTGAGTGTGTGTGGTAAACCTGGTAAAGCAGAGTTACCTCTGAGGACTCCTGTTTGTGGTGAACTAAAGTCAGTGTTGTGGAGGTTGTGCCGGCCCGTTGTGGTGAAGTTCTCCGTTGGTTGGTACCCTCACCTGTGGAATCCTGGGAAGGGAGTGTTGAACAAACCAAACCTGCACAGGTTGTTCTGAACACATTGCTGTCTTTATTAGAGCCTTGTCTGGCAGTAATACTGAAAAAAAGTGAACTTAGAACAGATGGTGGTGGCAGCCCACAGGGATTTTTTTTTGCCTGTTTTCCTTTATTTCTTTGATATTTTTCTTCATTTTTTTATTTGTGAGAGTACTGCGACTCTTTGCTTTTCTGTGGCATGGATAAACATCAATAAAAGAGACAGTAGGGAGAAAAAAAACAGAAATATACAACTTATATTACACTGTGTTATGAACAAAATATAAATCTATAACTCTATGTTATATTTACATAATTATCTTTCTTGATTTTTCAAGTTGAGATGGTAGGATACTTTTAGTTTAACTTGTAATAATTACTTTGTTTTGAGCTCCACTCGTGACTTTGATTGTCTTAAATAAAAATCCTTTTCATTGTCTCAGAACGGGGACAGACCTTACCAGCAGGAATGATTGATGTCTCAGTGTCCCACACGTGTCTCCAGCATCAGGTTTGACAAATGTTTAGAACGTGGGCGACGTTACAGCACAGTTAAGACCCAGAAGCTCCTTTTTTTTCTTTGCGCGGCGTGTAGCRAACGCTCCGAGCCAGAAAGACGGCGTCGGATCGCTACGCGACGTCACACCTGAAGAGAAGCTCCTGTAGCGTGGCGTGGAGCCAAAACAAAGCAAAGGGCTCCTGATGAGGGTCCGCCCTGCCGCCCCCCACCAACACACAGTGGAACAGAGACTTCGTTTTTACTAAGTCAGGTTAAACAGAAACATTATATTCAAAAAAACTCAAACGTCACTAAAATAACTTTAAACTGAAAATAAGAAGAAACAACGATCAACTCATGAAATCAGGTTTGTTTGGTTCAACAGAACAAAAACAAAACTTAATGTAGCTCAGGTGTTCAGGTCCAGCTGTCTCAGGTCTTCTGGTCCACCTGTCCTCAGGTGTTCAGGTCCACCTGTCCTCAGGTGTTCAGGTCCACCTGTCCTCAGGTGTTCAGGTCCACCTGTCCTCAGGTGTTCAGGTCCACCTGTCCTCAGGTGTTCAGGTCCACAGGTGTTCAGGTCCACCTGTCCTCAGATCTTCAGGTCCAGCTGTCTCAGGTCTTCTGGTCCACCTGTCCTCAGGTGTTCAGGTCCACCTGTCCTCAGGTGTTCAGGTC
>NW_013952606.1:949501-952394 GCF_001266775.1 Austrofundulus limnaeus
CTGTCAGAAACCAAAAAAAAAAAAAATCCCTCAAAACATTTTTACATCTGATTATTAACTCCATTACTAACAATTTCAATCAATATTTGTGAATTTTTCTTTTATTTCAGATAAAGGATCAATTAGGACAATTTACTCATTTTCCTAAAAAAAAAAAAGCATATTACATTTTTATGTCCAATACAGAAGCATATACACAAAAAACAATAATTCAATAAATTGATTTATTTAGATTTATTTATTTTTTTTAACATTTTGCATTTTTTTATGAGTGATGTTTATAACTGAACTTGAGACAGCTATTCTGTTATGGGTCAAATCGACCCAAACAGTATCTGCCCTGCAAAAATGTAAAATGAACCATTTTCATTTTATTTGTAAATTATACCTATTAAGGCAAATAGAAAAAGTTTCATGCAGAAAAAAACACTTTAAACTATTTAAAAAAAATCTTTTAAACTTTAAAACGGTTCAGTYTGACCTGCAACATAACAGGAGGGTTAATCAACCTCCACTGAGAGAGATTTATTCAGTTAAACTGCTGCCCTGCTATTGATTGATTTATTTCTGACAGTTGTATCAGTTTAAACTTTCAGACTCATGACTGCTTTTGTTTGCATATTTCCACTATTTTGTGTAAAATTCAAGTACGACTTGGTGCTTTRCGTACATGCGGRGGTCAWATAGTTTAACATCTTTACAGAATGATTGACAGACGTCTTGTCCCGCCCCCCTGGTTTGCTGCTCATTGGGGCTAATTAGCTTTTTTAGTTAACGAGGTAGAATAATGTGTGTGGAGTGTATGTGGGCGTGGTTTGCTGTAAACTCCTCCTTCATGTCTTTGGAGGAAAAACAGGAAGTGAATTAGTTTTACTGGATTTGAACATCCTTTGGTTTTTCCACCCCAAACTAAGTTTTTCAAAGACTGGTTTTAGCAAATATTGCTAACAAGTCTATTTATGCTTGAAATTATAGTTGAAAGCTTTTAATGCAGGAGAATAGAGTATTGGACAACTGACAGGCTCTGTGTAAGATTGGTTTGTTTTTCTGGTTGTCTCCGTGCTGTTTCATTTTATAGCAGGTTTTCTTTATTTCAAACTGGATGCATCTGTTGTTGCAGCCCAATCTGCAGTGTTTTATWTATCTGTTAACCTCAACGGTAAAATAATAAAACCATCAAAGTTTTCACAGATTGTTTTTAGTTTTCCATTCATGCAGAGAYGTGTAGAAGCAGGTGAGGTAAGAAACAAATCAATAGCTGCAGYCTCATTTTGGAATCAACTCAAACCAAGATGGCCGCGACTATGGGATAAATCTTGTGCCAGCAGGAAGTGAATTTGAATTGCTCTGATTGAAAATGAACGTGCTTAATTTGAAATTGAATGTATTGGTTTGAAAATAAATTTTACTAAATTGAAACTGAATTTAAAGTTTTGTATCTGAATTAATTTGCTTTGAAACTGTATTTTGGTTTATTAAAAATTCAGTTTGACTACTTTCATTTTCATTTCCATAATTCAGATTTTTGTGTCACATCCTGGTCCTTGAGAAAGCCAGGCAGAGTAATCAAACACAGATCCACAGATTTATGTTTCACTTTGTTGAAATTTTTCTTCTGGATGTAACAGAATTGATGCAATCCACCGTAAAAGTGACAAAAACAGACAAAGTTATTTTATTGCAGTGATTAATTTTACCTGTAGGAAATGTTACATTTACATCCCATCATGGATCCATGATGGGATGTAAATGTAACATTTTCTACATATAGATAAAATTAATCACCTATAGAATTTAGTGAAATTTATTTTCAAACCAGTGCATTCAATTTCAAATTCTGCACATTTCAAATTCAATCTGAGTAATTCAAATTCACTTCCCACTGGCACAAGATTGATCCCGTACATTACAGCCAACTGATCCTAGTTGATAGGAAAATGGTCACAACTCAACCAGTCTACTTAATTTATTGTGGTAGTAGCTGAGCGTTGTCAACACATACTTTGGTAACTCTGTTAGCAAAATAACCCACAGTAAAGTAATTATTGATGTCAGATTAGCTTTCAGTCACCTCAATTCAAGATGGCTGCCACAGCTAACTGACCAAAAATGTTTCAAACTTCAGCTACTACCACACTAAACATGTTTTAAATGCTTTAAACAAAATGACTTTAATTTGCTTATTTTAATAATCTTAACCCTTTATTATTTGTGCTGCAAACTGTTGGCCTGGTTTATTATAAAAATTCAATTACAAGTTAAAACAACAAGTTAACAAGCAGCAAAACAAGTTCATTCTTAATAAACAACAGCAATTTGGTGCCACTCAGTAAAAAGTCCCAAACAACACAACCTGGAGGAAAAATTGAAGGTTTAAAAACCAATTTATTGAAAACCTACGAGAGCTTTTAAACAGACTTTGAYTCATTAACATATTTGACTGTAACTTGAGTTTAAAGCTGTAAACTCTGCAGGATGAGTTTCACCTGACATGTTTGTTTTAGTTGGTGGAAATAATTGTTGTTCTGCTGCAGCAGCAGTAATTAACTCAGTTTAGTGTTGAACCTGAATGTTTTGTTACAATAATAGAAATAAAAATCAAAGTAAACTCAGCACAAAAAGTAAAATGAGTGTTTTTGGTAGATTATTTCTTTGTAACGTCTGTTAATTTCTCTTTTAAATGGAGCCACTTTTGTTACAGAGTTCCTACAGTTTAAGACTTTTTAATGCCAAGTTAAGTTTAAGAACAATTTCATAATAAACACAAATGACAAAAAATAAAAAGTGTGGCAGAAACTCATAAACCAAAGTATTTTTGGTGAAATATTAAAGTATTGCTAATAGACCAATTGTTTTTATCCATATCTAAATATAGTTGAAACCTTCTTAGCAG
>NW_013952606.1:952449-953646 GCF_001266775.1 Austrofundulus limnaeus
GTATGTATGGAACGATACACACTACGTATGTATGGAACGATACACACTACGTATGTATGGAACGATACACACTACGTATGTATGGAACGATACACACTATGTATGTATGGAACGATACACACTATGTATGGATCGATACAGATTAAAATTAATTTTATCAGCTTGTCTTCTGAAGATGCTCTGTGTTGAAGGATCAGTGGATCTGTGTTCGACTACTCCACCTAGGCTGCACTGTCGAGCACAGATCCACTGAGAAACTTGCTGTTTCAGCAACATTTAATGTAAAAACTGGACTTTTCAGGTTAAACAATTGTTCATAATTAATATAAATAAATCACAAGTTAAGAAGGGCATGGACATTTTTCTTTTTTGTACCAAAAAAAAATTGAACCGTGAGACTCGAGTATTGAACCAAATTGTAAATGTTCTGTATTGTTGCAGCCATATATATGAACACTTCAATATATACTCAATACTTTTAACACTTAAATGCAATAAATGTCAGATACTTTACCAAAGTAAATTTAGGGTACGTTTACTCAAGTATCACTTTGAGGTACTTTATACAGTTATTTTTAAACTCTAATATGAAAAGACGTTCTTTGAAGTAACGTTAGACACAAACATTAAACAAGAGTTTTGAATCTGAACACGCTGTTTCTGTGTGAAACAATGTTGATTTTAGTTTGATTTGGATGTTTACGGTTATGTGAGTTAACTGCAAATTAAGTGTGTGTGTGTGTGTGTGAGCAGCGGCTCCTGGCAGCCACCTGCGAGAGTGGAGAGCGGCGGCTCGCCCCTCTCTCTCTCAGAGGCCCTCGAGGGTCGACGCATTAGAGAGAGGGAGAAGAGGAGGGACGAGAGCGGGGCCACGCCGCACGGCCCCCTGGGTATTTATTACAACCAATAAAAGGCTGATTTACTGAGCATTTACATGCCTAATGCAAGCAGCCGGCGCACTCTGCGCTGGAGCTGCACTGTGAGCACACACACACACACACACACACACACACACACACACACACACACACACACCGCTGCACCGGCGCCAGCGTTTTACAGTTTAATTACACGATTAGGAGCAAAACACTGTCGTCTTCTAAAACAACCTTCTAAAAAGTGTCGTCCTCCATTTGCATGTGACCCTGGTGAGGCTGGCTGCAGGGTGGGGTGTGTGTGTGTGTGTGTGTGTGTGTG
>NW_013952606.1:955134-958293 GCF_001266775.1 Austrofundulus limnaeus
GGGGGGATTCCTCTTTGCGCCAAGCCAAATCCTGTGGTGGGAAGGTGGCCAACCTGCATTTTGCCAGTGTGGAGGAATTAGTTTAGAGAGTGGAGCTGTGACGCTTGGACAGACTTGTTTATGTGTGTGTGTGTCATTGAGAGACATTGTTCAACAAGCTCTAAATCTTGTGTGTGTGTGTGTTAGAGAGGGGAGTCTTAAGCCTCTGAAAAGCTTGGAATCTTGAATTAATACAATTGCTTTTGTGTCTCTCTTGGCTGATGAAACAGTCTCCAGCTTTGAGACGGAAAACATGCAGAGTGACAGCAAGAGCCAGAGGGACACGAAGAGATGGAGAGGAAGCAGAAGGGGAGAGATAGTGTGTGTGTGTGTGTGTGTGTGTGTGTGTGGGCTGCATTTCACTTCAGTGGACATGTGCGAGTGACATCAGCGTTCTGCATCTTATCACGGGAGCTGACGGTTCAATTAGAACGACAGGCATGCTTGCTGCYGCAGCGTCGGTGTGGACGACAGAACCGCTAAATGTGCAGCTTCGTCCTCCTCTTCCTCCTTATATGTTCAAAAATTATTTGTCCTGTTAAACTTTAAGATCTAGCTCACCTTAAACATAAAAATGACTCAAACTTGGAGCAAAATTCGTAATATTGTTTCAGTTTTTGTTTAGCAGAGTCACCTAACATTAGCATTAACTACTCATCTCTGTTAGCGAAATATCTCCTAAATAAGTGGATGGATTCAGTAAGCCTGCCTGTACGCTTCATTAACAACAACGTGGACACAGATAATTACCAACAAACTCAAATAAATGTTTTCACTCCACTGATATTTCACATCCTTTAAAATCCTGTGTTTTCTGCAGTTTTCATCCAAACCTACTGCTTTTAAAGCTTTAAGAAGCTGGAAAAACTGATCTTTAAACTAATCTGAATATGATTCATGTGGAGGAAATGAGTAAGTGTTAACAGATGCTGTTACTTTACCAACATGAACTCATCTTTGCTTTTCCTGTTAATGTTAATTCTGGATTTAAAAAAAAGAGTCGTCGGGCGGGCGGTGGGTGGGTGGGGGTGTGAACTTTCTTGGCTTCTGAAGCGGGGCACGACAGAAGAAGTTTGCTCAAGGGTGCACGATCTGAAAATCTCATCAGCACCTGCCACAAACGTCTGTCCCTATTTATACACTCAGAACTGGAAAAACACGATGGAGATGTAAAGAAATGAAACGTGGTCCCAGGAGCCGTTCAGGGGATTTACGAGAGTTCACAGCTTTGAAATGGCTGTGGAAAACGTTTCGCACAGTAACTATCTTACCTGCTGTAGATAGCTTTTTGAACAAGTTCAGTTTGGAGAAATAGTAAAATTTCTGACCAGATTGATGAACTGATATTTTATGCAGGTTTAACATTTATAAATCGCGTTAAGAACTACTATGAATTGTCAAAAAAGTCGAAGAAAACATCTTTATATTTAATAAATGTGCCATAATACACATTTTACCTGCTTTATCACATAACTGGCATATTYTTTCAATTTGTTTTAGTGAAAGTTAAACAGGAAGTGACATCAAAGGGGAACTTTAAACCTGGTCTTTATCTAAAAAATGTAAAAACATCAGGTTCTTCTCTACACTCACGGTATTATTTCTGTTTTATTTGTGACAACAATAATGGACTACACCTCAACAGCTCGAAGTAAAAGTATCGAATATTAAACCGGACCATCCAGCAGTGTGACGCTTGAATCACGAGAGGGCAGAACGACAAAACGGTACGCTAACGTTAGCTTGTTGTTAGCTCGCTACTGTTCCTGCGATTAAAACACGATTCATGGCTCTGTTCACATGCAGACATCACTTCTTGTTCCTGCTCAGTGGTGAGACATTTTAATTTGCAACACGTTATSCGTGTTGTCCTTCCAAAATTGCATTCATATTTATTTAAAAAACTGACGTCACTTTAAAATCCACTTTGTTCTTGAACCTGCTCTGATAAGTTGTAAGCTCATCGATCCTGTCAGAWTTAAACTGTTTCTTCAAACTGTTCAAAAAACCATCTGCAACAGGTAAGATATTGACTGCTATAAAAGACCTGAACTCTGGCTTTAATGGTGGCAGGTGTGCAGTCTYCTAAAGAATAATTTTTTGGTGCATGTGAGCAAAGCGAGCTCCATACGGTGCAGAAGTCCGACCTGTGTTGTTGGAGTTTGTGTGCACTGAAGAAGCTGTATGTCTGCAGTGATTTACACAGAGGTGTGTGTCTGTGTGTGTGTGTCTGTGTGCTCCAGTGTCCTGTTCTGTGACCAGCATGTGTGCGTCTGTGTCTCACCCGAGGGTAAAGCACTTAAGCTGCGTGTGCCTGAGTCCAAACAGCTGTGAGCGGAGCCAGGCGCTGGGTTTCTAAACGACCGGAGAGCTGAGCTGGAGCCCACATGGGGCGCCGCTCTGAAATATACATGTCACTCAACTGGAGTGAGCCGGAGCGGCCCAGGCGAGCGAGGGCGCGCCCGTGGTCAGTCGGAACCAGGACAACATCTTTAAAACTCTTAACAGTTTTCGTGGACGTCAACAACTCTGCGGTCGACCTGCCATTTCAGCTTGGTGGGGACTGTCGGGGTCTGGCTCGGTCCACTCCCAGGCCATTACGACCCCCCTCCCTCCTCAGGCCGTGGCACTCACCTGTCAGCCCAACTCCATATATATGGAAATGTGRCGTGTGACAGCGGGGTGTGATGGAGGGACGAGGACGAGCTGACAGGCAAGGTTAGAGAGGAGCAGCTCAGGGGTCAGCTGCAAGTTTTACATCCTCCTGCTTCCAAACGAAGGAGATGAACGAGTGCAAGGTAGAAGGARAGAGCTGCAGTTTACCTCAGGACTTTTTACTTCTACTTATTATTATATATTTTTTAAAAAGGTAAGGAAAAAGAGACGTAATGTAAACATTTAAACCGATATATATTAGGAGTGCAACGATACAGAAAATTCACGATTCGGCTCAGTTCAATACTTTAGTCTCACGGTTCGACATTTTTTGATACAGAAAAAAACGTCCATGCCCTTTTAACTTTTAATTTATTGAAATTAATTATGAATATTTGTTTAACCTCAAAAGTAGTTTTTAAATTAAATGTTGCTGAAACATCAAGTTCATCAGTGGACCTGCGC
>NW_013952606.1:958303-962095 GCF_001266775.1 Austrofundulus limnaeus
ATGTCATTAGCACCTCTAGTAATATATTTACTGAGAAAAATGGTGACGTGTTCAATACTTATTTTTACCCACTGTATTTCACTTCCTTATAGCTGAGACACAACGCTGATGAACAAAGGCATTTACTCTAATATCACAAATACTCAAGCTTTCCCCCTGACCAATTTGTAGATGTTTTCAGATGATTTTTTGGTTTTCTATGTAATTAATTGCTTTTCAGATCTATCATGTTGAACTATGAAGTATTTTATGTTGTTGGGTTGTTAAAAGTATTTTTTTTCATAATTTGTTTCTAATTTCTACCTTGAAGTAAGAAAACCTAATTGTAATTGTTTTTTCTTCACATACTTCAAAACAGTAAGTCATATAAGGGACAGTAAACCAATAACATAGTGTTCAGAATAAAGTCTGAGTTAATGCAACTTTTACATTTTACATCATAACAATAACATTTATATTTTTGGTTTAATACAATATACATTTGACTTAAGTTATTAGCTTCAAACTAGAGCAGGACAATATTGCATTATCAATGAGCCCAATGTTAATATCATGAATAATTGCTTGGACTGCAGTAAATCAAAGGCCATATTTGTTCAAATACAATGTACTGTATGCATGTTAGCGTGCTAGCAGTTTGTATAATTGGTCAACCTAATTGATTGTCACTGGTACAGATGCCCACAACAGGTTTTGATATATGGTTCCTAAACTTTTCAGCTTTAGACCCATAAAATACCAGTATATGTTCCCAACTATTTTTGGGTGATAAACATTTTATATCAGGTCAAATAAACAAAGCCAGAATAAGAATATCCATTATGATACTTTTATCAACCTTTTAGTGCACTAACCACATACCTTTGTAATAACTAAGACAACAGCAACAACAACAACAACAACAATAATATAATAATTGTAAGTAGTAATTTTTAAATGTGAATAATTCTGAAAATAGTTTTATTTTATGAGGAAGCTCGGCTCAAAGATACATACCAGAGGCGTTTCTGGTCCCCAAATGCATTTCTGGTCTCTACCTGTCGTTTTGCTCCTCAGCATGGCTGCCTAAGTTGCTAATACGCTGCAGGTTTTTTCAAACATGCATGAATGAGTCTAAGCAAGGCTTTGGGCATGTTTTTTCTATGAGAGTATAACACTACAACATGATATAAAACTCAAAAAAGTTGATTTTACATGATATTGCCCCTTTAATAACTTTGTCAGATCTCCCACTGTGCTGAAACTCAAAGTTTGCTCCTCACTTGTCAGCTTAAAACCCATTTATATTCTTTACCTGCTTGTTATTGGGCAGGATGGTGGGGAGAAGGCATCCATCTCCAGCATTATAAGGTGAGAGGTGGGGTACATCTTGGACAGATTGCTAGTCAATCACAGGACCACAGATGTGAATTAAATCAATTTTGGTCAGTTATTAAGCTAATATGAATGTTTTGTATTGGAGAAAGGCCACGCTTGAATAAAAAGAAAACGCAAACTTAACACAGGAAAGCAACAGTGTTAATCAACCATGCCAATGTGCAGCCAGCGTGTAACAAAGTTGCTTGGTAACTATACTTTCTCCTTTAGCAGACACTTTCAGACAAGGCTTGAATTCACCAAGGTCTGTCTAAATACAAGGCAACAAAGTTTCCAAGAAACCAGCAGAGCTTCCAGAAAATTAATTTAGCTTGCATAMCAAGAAATAAATTTCAATATAAACAAACAAAAAGGTAAATCAATGAGCTTTAGGGGTTGAGAACATTGTTATTGTCTTAAATAACCTGGCAATAACATTTAATTGAACGATTAAGCAACTGCTGGGTGTTTTCCATCGAATGTGTTAACTTAATTWATTTATTTAAACTTAAATAAATTTATGTCTTAAAATGTCAAACTGATCATAATAGAAAACACTTTATTTTTTAATATTCAGTATACCTAACAGACAATGTGACATTTAACTGATTTAGGCAATGAATTACTAAATGGTATTCATCTTGTTTTATTTATGCAAAATCCATTGTAACATGTTACATTGATATTGAAAAGACTTTTATGTAAAGTGGCTTAATTTTACTGACTGGATGCGGTTATTGAATTCAATAACAGTGCTGTTATTTCTGCTGAATGAGAACATAAGCAGAAAACCCACAAGATGCATTTTAAAAGCATCATAAAGAAACACTCATTAGATGATTGACACTGCAAAAAAATGCTAGTAGAAGTAATCTTTCATATCCGCCAAATGAACAAATAAATGGTTAAAAATGTTTGAGTTAGTCAGTGTCTGACTGAATGATTTAGGGACCAGAAATTGTGATCGGATTTTGAGAGACTATAAAATGATGTGTGCTTCACGGGGTTGTAAATTTGACACACACCAACTCTCAGTGCGTGTTCTGCTGATGTCCCAGGATTTGGGATAATTAGACCTCACAGAGCTGGCACTCAGATCCGCACAGAGGAGTACTTTCTGAGCCAGAGGGGAGGAAAACAAACCTTGCACAGAAAATACTCTGCAGATGCCGTCCAAACTCAGCACAGATGCACAACACACTGAGATTGACAGAAACACTGGAAGAGGAACAGATGTATCAACAGACTGACAGAAAGAAGAAAATCAATAAACAACRCACATACAAACATGATTATAAGAAGCACACGTGCATGTCCTGTCATTTTTTCTCATTCATATTTTGTGCAAGATAACACAGAGTATGCTTCTTTTCTCTCCAGTTTCAGTGYTTTAAGTGGAGTTTTAATGCATGTATTTTATTTTTTGCATGTGACACACCATATTTTATTTGAAGAATAATCAAAAATCTAGACAATTTTTGCTTTGAAAGAAAATATTTTTCAGGGTGCATTTAATGTTTAATAACACTCTGAGCTCCACCAAAATCCAACAATCCAAATACATTTTATTTTCAAGTCAGTATGAAAGTGTGAGACAAACAGCTGTCTTTTATTCAGAGTATGATGACCATCATGAGTAGGCATGGGCTTGTATGACAATTTTGAGGAAAATMATCATGATTTCACAGTATTAAAATCAGAATTTTGAATTAAACTGCAATATACAGTATGATCTAAAACCTTTTGTTAAAACTGACTGACAGCTCACAAAAACAAGAGGGGAAGAACAAATCTGCACCACAATAGATTGAAGAAAATAAAACACAAACTCTTGAATTTTACTAAAAAGAATTCACACTGCAGGATCGTTCTGACAGAGAAAACCAGTGCCTTTCATCTTTTTAACACTGTGCAACATCAAATTGGAAACAAGTCTATACCTAATTAAGGGCAAGAAGGAAAACATTTTTCAAAATGAATTCTGAAATGTGATTATTTTAGAATAGGAGAAACCGTTATCTTTGCAGTATTATTTCTTAATGTGTAAATACATTCTTAATTTCAAAAGTTAGAAATTACAATTTGTCTTGTAATCATTTTCAAGACTGTTTTTTTGGGAACAAAATGATTTTGTTAGTAGTTCAAAACCTGTTAAATGTCCTCTCTTTGTATTTCACAGCAGGGACTCGAACGAACAGCCAGACCAGCTGTCACAATGCAGAACAAATGAACTCTGATTACTCGGAAATAAGAGAGTGTGGCTGATTGTGATCACCCTCAGGAACAGGAAAAAAAGTTTATATTACATAATCTTTGCATCACACAAACATGTTCAGTTTTATATTAAAAAGCTAAAAAAGACTTTTAGCTTCACCAAAGTTCAGCGAGGAATTCAGTGTTTGCTTTGAAGTTTTCAAATTCTCGCTTGTTTAGTAC